>NC_081347.1:19571801-19605788 GCF_029784015.1 Lycium ferocissimum | reverse complement strand
TTCTTTCTTGCTTATATGATATATGTATATGATATGTATATGATAGGGGGATAGGGGGAAAGGGGAGACATGTTGCGCTATAAGACGCATTGCCACTCGGTGGCGTTGTCATCCCGGACGCGGGATGCCCGGGACGCGGATACATGGGGGAGCCGACGTATCTCGGCGCTATGACATGATATGTTCTATTTTCATATGTATACGAAAAAAGAAATGTTTTCAAAGGAAAGGATAAGCATGCATGGCATACCCTAGGCGGCATTCATATGCACGGGGTTACTCTTCTTTCTCATGACATGTTCTAAGTTTCCGTATGGTTATTGTTCACATTTATATCCCTTACTATGTTATTGTTTATGCCTTACATGCTCGGTACATTGCTCCACCGACGCCCTTTTCGTGGGCGCTCGCGTCTCATGCCGCGTGTACACCTCGTACAAGTAAGAGTTATTGCGTAAGACGTTCGGCGGGCCGGAGCTGGTAGACTCCATTTGCCGGAGTGCCGGCCGAGTCGATTTTATGCGCCGGTGCGTTTGTTCGAAGTTAGAGACTTTGCGAGACGAGTCGTGGTCTAGAGTGTCAGCTTTGAAAATGGCCCTCGCTAGCCGACATGTTTATTATACATTATGTTACAAAGTCCTTACGCTTGCTGCATCGTGATTAATTTGAGAAACGACAAAAAAAAAAAAAAGTTTTTGAAAGTTCTACTATGTATTTTACTTTCATTTGATTTAAGAATCCAAAGAGAATATGTGTGTAACAAGAGTCCGCGGGTTCGCTCGGCTCCGAATATGGGGTCGGGTGCCCATCACACCCTAGTAAGATCGGGGTGTGACAAATAATGTATCACCAGTACATCTTGAGAATGCGTGCAATGCATATGTCAACATCAATAATCTGATCAATATCACAAGTGCCAACATGGGTACGCCAACAACATATCCATGTCACAAGTGCCAACGTGGGTATGCCAACAATATCGTGGAAGACTACGCAAGTCACATAGAACTCCATTCTCGTATCAACATCACCCGTAAGATACTGCAATATCATAATCAAGATAGAATAACAGATTCTAGTATCTACTAACAATACGTGGATCAAGCCAATACAATGGAACAATCAAGTCACAATATAATGGGGTGGCTAGCCCCAATCACGCAAAAGGGCCCAACCTAAGACAATATCCAACCCAACTTCATACCTGAAGGTTTACATGCTGTCTCCGATAACATTATCTAAATATATGCTTCGCAGTCTCACCAAGGTTAAGCCATAACCTACCTGGATGGCCGAACAATAAACACCAATAATCACTCTTTAGCCTTGCCCTTCCGCTAAGCCTCAAGATCAAAGAAGTCTAGGCATATTCGAAATCTAGATTAAAAATCATAAAGATCGACACTAATATTGCTATCATTCAATTTAGGTCAAGACCAGCCCTAGAATTTGGGGAAATGGGCCTCACGAGGGTAAAACGGGAAACTCGGGGGTAAAATATCTAATTAAACACTAGATGTTCAAAACCCATCAACTAATTTCTAAATTAACTCAAAGATTCACCCATTTTCGAAATTCAAATAAAACCTCTAATTTTGGGTATAAATCCTAACCTTTAATTCACAAATTAAGCCTCAGAGATGGAAGATTCAAGTTACTATAGTCATTACCCATCAATTCCATGCTAACCCACGCTAACATCATTAATAAATCATGGTTTTATACGCATAAGTTTATTAGAGGAAGATAATCCAAGACCCACTTAGTTCTCATAACTTGAGGAAGATTCTAGCATGGATTAAGGATAACTAGGTGAATTAAAATATCAAGATTAGCTAGAGATGATAGATGAGTTTACCTTTAAGAGTTTACCCCAAGAAACCTCTATAAAAGCTCCCAAGATGAACCACTTTTGGAATTAATGAATGAAAAGACTTGGGGTTTTATATCATTAAATACCCCAGTCACTGCCCGTCGGCCGCTATGGCGCCACAACTATAGCGGTTAGACCTACCGCTATGGCACCACCGCTATAGCTGTCAGCCCTACCACCATGGCGCCACCGCTATAGCGGTCAGCCATACCGCCATGGCGCTCACCAGACACCAAAAAATTTTGGTGTCTTCCAATCTTGAAATCGACACCCGGAACCACTCCCAAACCTTTTGGACACAAACCAAATATGCTGATATACCTAAAAATATGCTACGAACACACTCGTGGTCTCAAAATTCCCAACGGAGGTCTTGTTTTCCAAGTTAACTCCCCAACGACCTAAAATTAACTTTTCAACCCAAGCCCCAAAATGCATTTGAGTACATTGGGAACCGAACTGAATCTACATACAAGTTCTAACTAACTATCAGGACCTCTCAAAATTGACGGACATCTAAAAACAGATCTGTTTACCCAAAAGTAAACTTTGAGTCAACTTTTTTTTCGCTTTAAGCGTAATTTTCACAAAAGTCACCCGAATAAAATCTAAATAGCTCGGGAAGTGTGTCAACGGTCCCCTCGGGTCAAAAAGGAGCTAAGCAAGCTCGAAAAAGGGTCAAAAATGCAATAACGACCAAACGGGTCGTTACACTTAAAAAAAAAAAAAACTTTAATGATACTATCTATAAAGCTCTCACATATTGTTCTTGAATATAAGGGAACATCAAGAGTTTAATGAGTGAAAGAAACGATTATACGAAAAATAAATCATGGTTAATTATCAATTTTATATCTCTATTAATATTCTATTTATTTTGCACAAGCTACAAGAATTGACCATATTTCACAGTAAGAAATCATTCAATGATTCTCTTCTTTCAGACAATGCATCACCCAAAATTTCATTTTATACACAGAAACTCTACTGCTTAAAAACTAAGGAAGAAATAAGAAGGGAAAAATAAAAACAAAAACCGAGGAGAAATAAGAAGCAAATTGATCTTTTCAAAAAGTTACGGTTGATGCAACAATTATCACCAAGTTGCAAAAAGTAGGAAGTCAAGGAATTTTTTTTTTTTTTAAAATCTAAAGTCAATAAAACGTGAAAATTGTTATAAACAAAAAAGGGCAAAAGAAATACCAAAAATTCACAGATGTTACACTTCGTAGTTTCGTACGTTAAGGTTCGTCATAAGTTGGTTGCCCTAGTCTTAGACACTGGGATTATCTCCGAAAACCTATTTTATGCTTATGAGGGTTTAATTTCATTTTTAGTAAGTTATGGAAAGGTTGAATATTAAGTGAATCGAAGAGAATACGTTTCATTTTAAGATTGAAATATACGGACGGTATCTTAGGGAATATGGACCGTATTTTGTAACATAGACTGTATTTAAGTATGTAGAGGAGGTAGAATCTGAGTTGGGACAAATGGTCCAAATATACGGACCGTATATAATATACAGACCAGTATACAGTCCGTATAATTATATCTTTTGCCAGTATACATGGCCGTATTTCTTAGGCGTGCAACCCTCGTTTTATATATATCTCGACTTCAGACTTTCCTATTTCATTTTTAACATGTCCCTAAAGCTACTAAAGTACTAAAAAACCTCTCCTACCATATCTAATCCATCCTCAAGTGAAATAAAAGATCAAAAGTGCTTTTCAAGCCTTGGTGGGGGTATTAAATGCTAGTAGTACTTCTTGTCGCTGATTTGGAAAGAACTAAAGGTTAAGAAACCTATATGTTGGATTGTTGGTGAACTTCAGAGGTAAGTTACAACTCCATCTTCTTGTTTATCATGTTATTTGGCTCTTATACAACTTGTTGGATGAAGGTATTGTAAGAGAAAAGCTTAAATTTGCCTTGGAATATAAGTTGAGTTGCGAACTGATCTTGATCATGTTGTTACTGTGCTATTAGGATGATTTCCATGTATATGGATAGTATTTGATGTTTTTAAGATATTGTTGAGTTTATACTTCATGGATGAGAAGGATGGTAGTGTATATCATTCTTGTATATTAGTATATTTGAGAGTTGATTGACATATATCCTTGTATGATTGTTGAAATAAGTCTAAGAGGCTCATATAAGATGTTAGTTGTTGTTGTTAGCTGCTACACATGATATTGTAACTAAGGGATAAGGGGAGATGTTGCCTATTTTATTGGAATAGAGTTATCAGTTGATATACGTGATATGCTAGTGTCATCTAAGTTATGTATGCATTATTTTGTTATAGGATTGGTGCGCTAATTGTAATAAGCTCATTGTTGGATTGCTTGGACGACTTGAGGTATGTTAAGGCTAACTTTCTTTCTTTTGGCATGATACTTACGAACGGAACGTAAACATAACGCTACTCCATAATGACTCCATCCTTAGTAGCTAGGGATGTTCCATGTTGATTCATGTTTTATAATGTTGTGTTCAGTAAGTCTTTCTACACATTCTGTATGATTCATAGAGTCACCTGTTGAGGAAAATGCTGTCCTATAACGATGTTCAGAGGTGTAATGACCTTACGTCACTCTGACAGACTCAGGATTTACTTTTATAATATTCATGAATTGCATTATACACACACACACACACACACACACACACACACACACACACACACACATATACAGACCTATGACCCCTCAAGCGTTATATACGCGTATATTATGTATTATACATATGGGGTATATGGAAGGTGACGACGTTATATACGCACTACCACCTGATCAGCTGGTCACATAATAATGATGATGATGCCCACAGAGGCTAATATGATACGATAGGATGCCCATAGAGGCTTGGCAGGCTTTATATATATGTATATATGACCCCTATGCATGTATGCACAGTGTATATGGATATCATTGGCCCACAGAGGCAGTTTAGATGTACAGGTTTATACTCCCTTGTTTCATATTACTTTCATGTCTCTATTATGTTGTTTTTCATGCCTTACATACTCAGTACATTATTTGTACTGATGTCCCTTTTGCCTGGAGACGTTGCGTTTCATGCTCGCAGGTCTTGATATAAAGGTTGACAGCTCTCCTAGTATGATATCATCTTAGACAGTGTTGTTGCACTTCACTTGTTCCGGAGTTGCCTTGTGAGTCAGTATCATTATATATGCATATGTATGGGTATGGCAGGGCCCTTTCCTGACCACGTTATGTCATGTACTCCAGTAGAGGCTTATAGATAGGTATGCACAGTCAGATGTTGTATGGCTTTGTCAGCCCATATAGTATGTCCAGCTTATTTATGTAGTTATTTCCTTTCAAACTAGTCTAATTTTAGTCTATTACTTCTGTGAGTCAGCAGGTTATCTCATGGCAGCCCTAATAGCCCAACTATGCGTATGATTATGTTACGGATGTATGTCTAGTAGTACTCGGCAAGTAAAGTCAGGTGCTTGTCATGGCCCTCCAGTTTGGGTCGTGATAAAAGTGGTATCAGAGCAGTTCTGTCCTAGGGTTGTCTATAAGTCGTGTCCAGTAGAGTCTTATTTATAGATATGTTGCATGCCACACTTATAAACAGGAGGCTTCTGGGAATTTAGGATGATTATCCTTCTTTTGTATTCTAGATCGTGCTTTAGAGCTGAGTCATAGGGTGTGAAGACTTTCGACCATGACCTTTGTTGTTTTACAGTTTGAAGATGACTTCTTTAGAAAGGACTACGGATGATTTGAGGATTACAATGAAGACAAGAGTAGGAGTGAGTTACTCTTTAGAGGAGGACCCAAGTGAGGATATACCCTCCATTGAAACAGACCCATCTGAGATCATGTCTTCTATGGAAATTACATTGGCCGAGATTCAGAATGAATCAACACTACAGGTATCGTCGTCTTTGATGAGTGTAGAGGAGCTCGAAAGAGCTCTAATGTTGTCAGTTTTACTTTTGGCCATAGCTGGGCAAGAAAGGAAAAGGCCAATGCTAGGAGCTGATACCCAAGCTTCGTATTATGGTACACCAGTGGAGAGTGTAGGGCCTTCCGAGAAGCCGAGGAGTTTGCACCTTAGGACCCAATTAACCAAGACTTGACGAAATCTTTGGAACAAGGTTCGAATGAAGGTGGTGGCCAGACTGGATAGGTTAGTATAGTAGGTACATTTGTAGAAGCTCCGGGTGGCGGTGAACAACCGCTAGAGGGACATCCGAAAGATGAAGTTCTCCAGCCCATGTTAGAGTGATTCGTGCCAGATCAGGGTTCTAGAGTAGAGCCATAGAGAGGCTCACATCCGCTGGAGTTTTAGGACCAAAGCAACTAATGATGGATAGTATATTTGTCGCTTTGATAAAGTGATAAAAATTAAGCAAGTATGATTCTGAAATATTTTACGTCATGCAAAGATGGTAATTCATAAAGCCCCAATGATTATGTTAAGGAAAGAGAAAAGAGTAATATTAAAGAGGAATCTTAAGTGGAATCTATGGTCAGACGATGGGTAGGATTAAACGGGAAAGGTATATATAAAACATAGTCCGATGGAGAAATTATATCTAAAGAATTACGAATAATGGGTATTAAGAGGAATCAATAAGATACGAATGACTTGTAAGTAAGAGAAAATGGTATGAAGGGATGAGTGACGATGCCAGTTATAATTAATGTTGTATTAAAGTTTATACACCCTTGAGGGTGGTATTGATGAATCATATACAATTCTATTAAGATTGCTGATAGTTCTAAGTGCATTCGTATTTTGATGATTGTCAAACTGATTCAGAACCAGTTAGAGAACTGGTTTGTAATCTGTTCTCTGTGCACCTTGCACCGTTAGTAAAGAACGGTCGTAAAGCTGAGCCACTTCCTGCACACAAGTACAGCTGTGAGTTGGCTGATGCTTTAGGTCAAAATAAATGACTGGTCTCTATCCATCCCGCATGCTCCCACTAGATATACAACATGATGACAACATATTTAGTTTCACCTGAAAAACCAAATCTAACTTGTGCAAAAGCTGCCGCCGCAAGAATTCAAGTGATCGCAAAATAAAGTTACTTTCAAGCTAAAGAACCAGATCCTGATATGAGCTTAGTCTATGTTCTTTAGGTTCTTGTAAATCTTTATTTGTTTGTGCTTAAATTTAAACCTGATCTTCTGTGTTAAGAAGCTGTTTGTATGTGTTTTGAAATGTCTCAAAGTATACTTGCTGGAAGTGTGTTTCCACAAGCTTTTGAGTGGTACATTAGGATAAAGTTAGTCTATGTGTATTAGTGGTCCTTAGCTAGAGTTAGTCAAGTGGAGATGCTTACGATCAGAGTATTGCAAGTGTGGAGGGACTATGTGGGTTATTTCCTAGGTTGCAAAAGCATTATTGTAAGGGTGAGAGATTATGGGAGTTAATTCCTAGCTTACGATAGAGTTGTAACCTAAAGTTGCTCGATTAGTGGAGGTGAAGACGGTAAAGAGACCACCACCAAAACGAGAAAGGAATACAATAAAGCTGACAGAAAAAGGATTGAAAAAAAACTATAAAGCCAAGTAGATTCTCATGTGTGGAACAGGACCAGATGAGTACAATCGAGTCTCACCTTGTTCATCAGCCAAAGAGATCTGGGAAGCTCTTCAAGCTACCCATTAAGAAGCAACTCAAGTAAAAAACTCCAATATTAACATGCTCACCACAGAGTACGAGATGTTCAAAATAAAAGAGAGTGAATCCATTCATGAGATGCACACAAGATTGACCTCCATAATCAATGAGCTCCACTCTCTCAGAGAAGTCATCACAACCACAAAGCTGGTAAGAAAGTTGCTTGGTGTATTACCTGACTCATGGGATAGCAAGGTAAATGCAATCTTTAAGGCCAAGGATCTCAGCAAATTGACAGTCGATGAGCTCATTGGGAACCTTAAGACTCATGAAATGAAGATGATCATGAAGTATGCAGAAAAGAATAAGATGAAAAGGAGAAGAGCCTAGTTCTTAAAACTACAAAAGGAGACTAAAGTGATGACAAGTTAGAAATGGCCTATCTCATGCTTTGATTTCACAAAATGATCAAAAGGAGTAAGGGATTTTCCAGAACAGGAGGCTCCAGTAGAAAGTTCAAGGGAAATGATTATTGCTGTTATATATGTGGGAAATCTGATCATTTCATGAAAGACTGTCCTCAAAATAAGCAGGACAGTTATGACAGGACTATAAAGAGGAACCAGGTCCTAAATAGTAGTTTTAGAAGGAAAGAGGCTACCGATAAGATTGTGAAGCAAGCACTTGCAGCCTATGAGACTCCATAAGTGAGTCTGCGAGTGAAAATAACAAAGGGTAATTATCCATGATGGAAATTAATGATGGAGAAACTGAGCAAAAGTTAGACCTTGCACTCACAGCTAAATCTGACACGGATGATGATGATGATGAGAACAAAGAGGCAAATTTCTTGGTACTTGTGATATTGAGCATGATTATTGATGTTGATACATGCATTGCACGTACTCTCATTTTCATGATACACTGTTGAGATACTGATGATATTTGATGAAATACTTTGATGAGCTGAGCTTGGTTTTACTTGAGTGATGTGGGATGATCGATGTCCGATGTCCGATGTTCATCCCGAAATCATTGATTGAGTGAAATTGATATTGATAAAACTCTTTTACTTGAGTGATGTGAGATGGCTGATATCCGATGTTAGTTTCGGAATCGTTGATACAATGAGTACATGGACTTCATGGGTCCCCCAGGGTGGTGCCGCCTGTCTGTTGGAAAAAGATCCGGGACGGGTGACACTTAGATTTCACGAGCTACACTGGGTTGTGCTACCGAGATGTCGATATTTTCATCCACAGTACATGTGCACACCGCATTTGCATGGCATTGCATTGGATTCATACATTATTGCATTGCATTGTATTATTAATTGATTTTAAGATGTTTGTTGTTGCACTTGTGATGTTGGATTCGGACTTGATACATTCAGACTTGGCACATTTGGGATTAGATGCTTTACTTAGGTGATGACGCGCACTCGGGTTTGATTACATTGAATTATACATGTGGGTTTACATTAAATTATACATGTGGGTTATCTGCTTATCTTCTTTATTATCTGAGTTGTATTAACTATGCTTAGTCGACCGATGATGGCTACCAGTACCATCGTTTTTTACTAACCTGCACTTCTTTGTATTCTTTTATGAATGCAGAGTATCAGGTTGGATCCACTTCCGTGACACGTGGCTGATAGTCACTTCAGCTTTATCTTTGAGTTTTCAGGGTGAGCATAGCTGTTGCTTGGTGTATTATTACTTGACTCATGGGATAGCAAGGTATATGCTATCTCTGAGGCCAAGGATCTCAGCAAATTGACAGTCGATGAGCACATTGGGAACCTTAAGACTCATGAAATAAAGATGATCATGAAAAAGGAAGAAAAGAATGAGGTGAAAAAGGAAAAGAGCCTAGTTCTCAAAACTGCAGAGGAGACTCAAGTAATGACGAGTCAGAAATAGCCTATCTCACGCAGAGATTTCACAAAATGATCAAGAGAGGTGGGGGATTTCCTAGAACAAGATGCTCCAGTAGAAACTTCAAGGGAAATGACTACTGCTGTCATATATGTGGGAAATCTGATAAAAAAATGGCCTCAAAACAAGCAGGACAGTTATGACAGGACTGCAAAGAGGAGCCAGGTCCTTGACAAGAGTTTCAGAAGGAAAAAGGGCGCCGATGAGATTGTGAGGCAAGCACTTGCAACTTGGGGAGACTCCTCAAGTGAATCTGAGAGTGAAAATGACAAAGGGGAATTGTCTATGATGGTAATTGATGATAGAGAAACTAAGCATAAATCAGACGTTGCACTCACGACTAAATCTGACAGTGATGAGAACAAAGAGGTAAATTTTTTTGATATAAAGAAAAACCTGAAAGTTTACTCTCAAAGGAAACTCATATCACTGTCAGGCGGGCTGATTGATGCGTATCACGCCTGATCGTAGAGATGCATGAGTTAAATCTTACTCTTGATGAAATAGAACTGGATAGAGAGGACTTGTGTGTGTTAGCTAAAGATATGAAAAATCAAGTTCATGAGAAAAACCGACAAAATATCTTGTTGGAAAGTCAAGTGAGAAAAGATGAGGAAATATCCTTAAAAAGAAGAGGAGAAACAAGCAAGACCTTCTTGGAGCACGAAGAGGAGCTGAAGAAAGTAAAACTGAACCTCACTGCTAAAACTAAAAAGAGTGAGCAGCTCAAGAATGACTTAGAAAGGGATATGTGATGCCGCATACTCCCCGTAAAACGGGGCGGTGGGGGTGATTTCCAACCCTTTTTAAACCCCAATGGGTCCCATTTTTCATATTCACTTTCCACGCATCTCTGTCCACATTATTAGACAATTTTTGAAGGTTCTACAATATTCCAAAACCTTCCACATCATCAAAATAAAAGATCAAAGATCAAAACCTTAAGATAATCCATGGGAGATGATTATTCTTGTTTCTCTTCAATGTTGTGATGAACTTGATCTTGGGAGAGTTGAGTGAGGTGAAGTTATTCTATAATAACATATGTTCTCCATCTTATTTATGTGATTGAGTTGGTTTAAAGGTTTAGTAACTCTTGAAAAGGAAAAGAATCAAAGTGGAGAAGTCATAAAGTATTGAATTGAAGTTGATGACTACGAGGTAAATTTGAAAGGAGATTTTGGATTGATTTAAGATTAATTTGAATATAATTCCTTGACTATGGTATTTTTGATGTTATTAGTGTTGTTTGGGAGTTGTTTTGGAATTTGGTTGAAGTCGATAAAATAGGGAAGTGCTGCCCAAATAGGGAAGTGCTGCCACTTACATATATACTCCCTCTCTTTCAATTTATGTGAACTCATTTCCTTATTAGTCCGTGCAAAAAAGAATGACCTTTTTCTATATTCGGAAATAATTTACCTTTATGCAATGATTTATAGCCACACAAAATATATGTGGCTCATTTTACATCACAAGTTTAAAAGTCTTCTCTACTTTCTTAAACTCCATGCCCAGTCAAATGGGTTCACATAAACTGAAACGGCTTATATATATATGTAAGTATTTTCTCGCAACGCGCCGCGCAATAGTCGGCCAGGCAGGCACGTAGATGTGCACACCACTGTAGTGGGTAGGTTATGATGTTACCCCGGACGTGGGATGATATGATACATGGATCGGGTTACACGTTCCGCAACACTAACACTTATATTATATATGTATGTATGAAAATGTTTTTTTTTTTAAAAAAGGCTAAGCATGCATGACATAGGCGGTCAGATGTTCAGGTTATCTCTCTTATCTCATGCTTTCTCATATCCTTATTATTTTGTTATTCATGCCTTACATAATCAGTACATTATTCGTTCCAACATTATTTTGCTTGTGGACGCTGCGTTCATGCTCGCAGGTAGGCAGGGAGACGGACCAGACCTCTTGGCTACTTCATCAGCGATTGTACAGTAGCACTCCATTTATTCTGGAGCTACAGTTCAGCCGGTACTATTCTTTTGTGCATATATAGGCATGGCGGGGTCCTGTCCCATCTTTATGATGCTATGCACTACTTGTAGAGGCTCGTAGACATATGTATATAGTTGGATGTTCTGTAACCTTATCGGTTCATATTTTTGTATGCCATTTTTGGCAGCCTTGTCGGCTTGTAGATATGGGCATAGTTGATGGTGTTTACATGGACGTGCATATGTTTATTGAACTCGTGTCTCTTAAAGTTTATGATATTTATAAGTAAGCCGTGTGGTCCACCTAGATAGATTATGTGATGGATGTTAGAAGGTGCTGGGTAGGTTAGCTCCAGGTACCCATTACGACCCTCTGGTTGGGTCGTGATAGAAGTGGTATCAGAGCAGTTCATCCTAGGGTGTGTCTATGAGCCATGCCCAGTAGAGTCTTGTCGCGCCACACTTATAAACCGGAGGCTGCGGGAAATTTAAGAATGATTGACCTTTCTTTCTCATCTTAGATCATGTGATAGAGCCATGATATAAGGATTTCTTTATTCCTAACTATGTGTAATGATTTCAATAATGCCTGTGAAGAGGAAAGCTACAGCGGCCCAGAAGGGCAAGTCAGCGGCAGGTAGGAGGACTGAACGGGTGCTACCTATAGATGTGAAGGAGGGCGAGTCTCAAAATGAGGTCCCATCTTGGTCCTCTCATACTCCGCCCCCTCTAGAGGAGCATAGAGGAGTTTCAGCTCCAGCACCCCCAGTTCCTCCACCGGATGCCTCGGGCCAGGAGATGAGGGATGCTATTTAGTTGCTAACCCAGTTAGTAGCCGTTCAGGCCCGGCGACAGGGTACGGCTCATGGTGATAGAGCTGTAAACGCAAGATTTCATAATTTTATTAATTTAGATACTCCAGAATTCTTTGGGTCAAAACCAGACGAGGACCCGGTAACTTTATAAATGAGATGCTGAGGACATTGCGGGTAATGCATGCTTCAGATGTTGAATCGGTAGAGTTTGCCTCTTATAGACTGTGAGATGTGGTTGTTCATTGGTATAGTACCTGGATGTCTTCTAGAGGGGTAAATGCACCTCCACCTGTATGGCAGGAGTTTATAGATGCTTTTCTCTGACACTATTTATTGCCAGAGGTTCGACGGGCCAGAGCTGATAGGTTCTTGAACCTCAGACAGGGAAACATGAGTGCTCAGGACTATAGCCTTCATTTTAATTCTTTGGCTGGGCATGCTCTAGCTATGGTAGCTGATATGAGAAATCGAGTTCACCGGTTAGTCAATAGATTGGGACTTATTTGATTGATGATTGCTTGATGACCACACTTTAGAAATGTATGGATATGTATCATATTCAGGCCCATGCCTAGAATTCAAAAAAATAGCAGCAACAGCGAAAGAGTGAGCGAGAGTATGATAGGGGCTATAGTAAGAGGGCTAGATCCTCAGGTGCTATTAGTGAGTTCAGAGGGGATCAGAAGTAGCAGTATTCTAGGCACTCGGGCCAGTCAGTGGCTAGTGCACCTCCACGATTTGCAGGCAAGAGATTTGATCGACCTATTTATTTCTGATCGGATCAGAGTTGCAGAGCTTCGGGTTCTCAGTATAAGGGTGATTCCAGCCAGATGAGACCATCTTTACTATGATGTACTCAATGTGGTAGGCTACATCCCGGACAGTGCCGCTTAGGTTCAGATGCTTGCTATGCCTGCGGTCAGACAGGCCATATGATGCGAGATTGTCCATCGAGAGGCGGTAGAGGTATGGTTCAGCCTACGGGATCAGCAACTGGTTCTTCAGCATCCGTACAACCTCTAGGTAGAGTTCACAGACACCAGTAGGATGTGGTAGAGGTAGAGGGGGAGCATCTAGTTCGAGCGGTCCTTAGAAACGCATCTATTCACTAGCTGGGTGACAAGATCTCGAGTTTTCACTTGATGTCGTTACAGGTATACTATCAGTATCTTCTCACGATGTATATGTACTGATTGATCCAATTTCTACATTGTCATATGCTACTCCTTATATTGTCAGTCGGTTTGGGGTGAAACCTGAGTCAATTAAACCTTTTGAAGTGTCTACACCGGTTGGTGACCCAGTGATAGCTAGATGGGTATATAGAAATTGTGTGGTTGTAGTCTGTGACCGTCATACCATGGCTGATTTGATTGAGCTAAATATGGTAGATTTTGATGTTATTATGGGTATGGATTGGTTGGCTTCTTGTTATGCCAATGTTGATTGTAGAAAAAAGTGGTTCGCTTCCAATTTTCAGGAGAACCGATTCTAGAGTGGAAGAGTAGTATAGTATCTCCGAGAAGTAGGTTTATTTCCTATCTCAAGGCAAGGAAGATGACTGCTAAAGGTTGTATTTATCATTTTATCCGGGTTCAAGATACAAAAGCAAAGTGGCCGACCCTTCAGTTTATCCCAATAGTTAATGAATTTTCGGATGTTTTCCCGGACGAACTTCCAGGCTTTCCACCAGAATGGGAGATTGATTTCGCTATCGATGTGCTACTGAATACTAAGCCAATATCTATTCCTTCTTATAGAATGTCTCCTGCAGAATTGAAGTGGTTGAAGGAGCAATTGAAGGATTTACTTGAAAAAGGTTTTATTAGGCCTAATTCGTCGCTGTGGGGAGCACCGATGTTCTTTGTGAGGAAGAAAGATGGCTCCTTGCGAATGTTAATCAATTACAGACGAATACTGAATAAGGTGAAGATAAAGAACAAGTTTCCACTTCCAGGAATTGATGATTTATTTGATCAGTTACAGGGTGTCAAATGGTTCTCAAAGATAGACTTAAGATTCGGGTATCACCAAGTGAAAGTTAGAGAGAAGGATATTCCGAAGACGGCCTTCAAAACTAGATATGGTCATTTTGAGTTTCGAGTAATGCCATTCGGGTTGACCAATGCACCGGTGGTGTTCATAGATTTGATGAATAGTGTATTCAGGCCTTTCTTAGATTCGTTTGTGATTATGTTTATCGATGATATCCTGGTATATTCTTGATTCAAGATGGAGCATGCAGATCATTTACGTGCTGTCCTTAGGATTCTTCAGGCTCGGAAGCTATATGAGAAGTTCTCTAAATATGAGTTCCGGTTGAATTTTGTGACTTTTTTGGGCATATTAATTCAGCTGATGGTATTCGGGTGGACACCCAGAAGATTGAAGAAGTGATGACAATTGAGGGCGAAGAAAATGAAGATGAATTAGGCTGGAAAGTATACTTTGATGGAATGGTCAACTTTAAAGGATCAGGAATTAGAGCCGTCTTGGTTTCAGTCTCAGGCCAATATTGTCCAATGGCCGCCAAGTTGAACTTCAGTTGCACCAACAATATGGCTGAGTACAAGGCATGTATCTTGGGTCTACGTTTAGCTCTGGACATGGATGTGAGAGATCTTCAGGTAACTGGCGACTCGGATTTGTTGATTCATCAGGTTCGAGGAGAATGGGCTTCAAAAAATGAGAAGGTCATACCATATGTTGGACTCGTGAAAAGATTGGCAGATCGGTTACAAGAAGTCAAGTTCAAGCATATACCAAGAAAACAGAATAAGTTTGTTGATGCATTGGCAATAATAGCATCCCTGATTCAGCATCCTGGCAGTAGGTACATTGATCCAGTCGAAGTTAAAAGCAGAGATCAACCGGCTCACTGTGCTTTTGTAGAAGCAGAGACTGGTGGAAAACCAGGGTGCGTTGATATTAAAATGTAGTTGGAGAAAGGAGAATATCCTTAAGGAATCACCATCAATCAGAAGAAGACTATCAGGAAATTGGCGAATGGTTTCTTCCTCAACAAGAATGTTCTGTACAAAAGAACCCCCGATTTAGGATTGCTTAGATGTGTTGACTCCACCAAAGCCATAAGATTGATTGAAGAAGTGCATGCTGGAACCTGCAGGCCTCACATGAATGGGTTCATACTAGCAAAGAAAATCTTAAGAACAGGTTATTATTGGATGACCATGGAGAACGATTGTAGCAAATTCGTCTAAAAATGCCACAAGTGTCAAATTCATGGAGACTTGATAAAGGTTCCTCCAACAGAACTAAATGCAATGACGTCGCCTTGGCCATTCACCGTTTAGGGCATAAATGTCATAGGACCAATTAAGCCAGCTACATCGAACAAACACCATTTCATTTTGGTCACTATAGACTATATCACTAAGTGGGTGGAAGCAGCATCTTATGCATCAGTAACAAAGAAAGTAGTCATAGATTTTGTGTGCAATGACATCATTTGCCAATTTGGCACCCCAGAATCAATCATAACATACAATGGGGCTAACTTGAACAACCACTTGATGAAAGAAATGTGTGTACAGTTCTGAAGCACTCACCCGAATTCGACTGCATACCGGCCACAAATGAATGGGGCTGTGGAAGTCACCAACAAAAACATCAAGAAGATCCTCAGAAAAATGATTGATAACTACAAAGACTGGTATGAGCAATTGCCATATGCATTACTGGGATATCGCACTACTGCCAGGACTTCAACTGGGGCCACTCTGTACCTGTTGGTGTATGGCACTGAAGCAGTAATACCAGCCGAAGTAGAAATCCCTTCACTTCGAATCATACAAGAAGCTGAGTTGGACGATGCAGAATGGATCCGCAAGAGGTATGAACAGTTAACTTTGATAGATGAAAAGTGAATGATCGCTATTTGCCATGGTCAATTGTACCAACAAAGAATGGCGCGAGTTTTCAACACGCATGTGAGAACCAGGGTTTTTCAAATTGGGCAATTGGTGCTCAAACGATTCCCAAACCAAGAAGACTACAATGGAAAGTTTGCACCAAACTGGAAAAGGCCCTATATGGTGCGAAAAGTACTATCAGGAGGAGCCGTAGTACTTGCTGAGATGGATGGTCAGGAGTGGCCAAGAGCAATAAATTCAGATGCCCTCAAATGATACTACGTGTGAAGAAGAAGATGACTACGAAGATTCAGAGTTTTTATAGTTTTTGTTGCTTTAATTGCATTTCCTTTGCTTGTAATTTTGCATTTTTTCTTTAGAAAGACCAAATCCAAATTATGTATGAACTTTTCTTTAGAAAGACCAAATCCAAATTATATACGAACTACGCGAGGACCTGATTCCCTGTACTTATAAGGGGATACATAGGCGCTTTTCCAAGCTCGGTCGCTTTAACCCAAAAATCCAAAATTATGTATTTTGAACTACGTTATGACCTGATTCCCATTTGGGATACGTATGCGCTCTTTTGAGTTCGGTCTCACCAGAAAAATTCAGATATATTTTGCCCTGAACTATGTTTCGATCTGATTCCCGAAACAAGATACGTAGGTGCTCTCCCGAACTCAGTCATTCCAAATAATATTCCCAATAAACCTTAGGAAACCTCAAAGTCAATCCAGCAGTAGAGAGATAAAGGCAACCCCACAAGGAAAATGGGGCAGAATTTTTGTCACGACCCAATCAGTGGGCCATGACGGGTACCCGGAACTGACTACCGAGCACCACTAATCATGCTAACCATCATACCCAACCTGTACACACATAATCTCCAAGCCAATACATATATATACATAAGCCCTCACGGCTGCAAAAATGATAAACAAAAATATATAGCGGTGTATTCATGAGACATCTACTACCCACACATACGTATCTACAAGCCTCTACTAGAGTACTAAGACATAAGGATGGGACAGGAGCCCGTCATACCCAAATATGAACATAAAAGAATGCATCAATAAGCTGCATCTCTGGAGTAGTGGGGTGCTCATGTACAAGCTGATATAGCTCCTAAGAATCTGGGCCGCCTCCCTGTCTACCTGTGGGCATGAACACAGCATCCATAAAAAGAAAGGACGTCAGTATGAATAATGTACTGAGTATGTAAGGCATACACAATAACATGATAAAGGGATACAAAAATATAAGATAAAAGGGTAACCTGTAACTGATTGCCTTTTAAGGCGGAGTCATGCACGCTAACTTATATAATAACCAACATCATATCATGTAAGCATATATATATATATATATATATATAACTGCCCGACTATATAGGTACGGTGTAATCATCATTAGCCCGCGTCCGGGGTAAACATCTCAAGCCGCCCACTAGTGGTGGCTACCCGGCCATATAGGCACGGTGTAATCATCGTCATAGCTGCCCACTACGCCTATCGTAGTGGTGTCTGCCCGACCAACTAGGCACGATGTAGTCTTACATATACATAATCTAAAGCATGCATGAGAGCTCAAGTAAAAGCTATATCTCTATCGGAGTGACATAAGGTCGGCAGCCTCCGATTTCATTATGGAATGATCCTCATCGTTATGTCTCACCTTAATGGAACTAATATCATGAGGTGGAGTATCAACAAGAAATGACATCAATGGAATCATAAGGATAAGAATATCAAGCTCATCATAGCATCATTATCATCATTATTATCATAGAACATGTCTCATTTTCAGCTCATTAGAAGTTCTAACTTTTATCTTTTGGGGTGTAAGAAGGTCGTGAGATATAGAGAAGAAATCATAACATTGGGGGTCATGCCTTTGAAAGAAGAGGACTAGCCTTACATACCTTTACGTCGCCCTAGCTTTACCGACTAAGTGCTCCCCTCCAGTACTCACAATTCTACATTCAAGAGAATTTGTACTAAGGTTAGATAACCGGAAACATGCTTTAGATATCAATTAACAATCTAAGAGCTAACGAAAATTAGGCAGCACCTCCTTTGTTTTAATGACTTCCTCCACATAATAAAAATCTCCTAAACATTAATAACAACACCCACAATATCTTAATCAGTAACTTCATCAAGCTAGACATTATTCAATTCTCAATGTTCCCTATCAAAATCATTCATAACCCTAACTATGGCACAATACAGTATCCATTCTGATACAATGCTTTTACAACATATTTAATACCATTCATATCAAGATTATATTCATTACGTATCAAGAACTATGATTGAAGTCAAGTTACTATTCAAGAATACCAATATTTTCATATTTGAACTCCATACTCTACTTTCTTCCATAATCCTAGTCTTTCAACCACTCAATATTCTTAATGACATGGAATGAACATAAAACTCACCTTTTATGATGTAGGAATGGGCTTTGGATGAAAATACTTTACTTGGAGATAACCCAACTTCAACACCAAAGAGATTCTTGGCTTGTGTCAACCCTAGTGAGCATCCACACACTTAGTTCTCTTGATCCTTGGTATTTGATCTTTGATTTTTCCTTGGTTATGTTTTGATATGGTTTGGAGAAGATTCTACAGGTTTTGAGAGAGTTGGAGAAGGTGAGAAATGAAAGAAATGAATTTGGGGTCCTCCTTAAATAAAATTTAAAAGCTGCCGGTCGGGTGTTATACGGACACTTATACGGTCCGTATAAGTGACTGTATAATACTTTCAGTGGAGGACACTTCTCTGGACAGGTTTTACGGTCCCTTATACAGACCGTATAAGTTATACAGACCGTATAAGTGGCCGTATAACTTACATTTTCCGAAATTGATCCCGTTGTTCCGTTTGACCTTAAATCCTTATGGGACCTTCTTAATACTTGTTTAACACTTCATCAACTACCAAAGGAGCATTATAACTCTTCCTCAAGACACTATCAAATCAACATTAGCTTGGTTCTTTCCAAAACCTTTCCAAACATGACTTATGCTTGGCCCTCCTCAATGAACTTTCTTCTCTTGCCTCAAATGTCTTTGGAATATTAATTAGAATCGTCAAGTACCCCTTCTTACTTGTAAGGACATCATATACATCTCGCCCTGCGTTAGTCTATTTACCGCACAACGATATGAAATTTTTTGAGGTGTAACAATTTTTGAGAAGATGTAAAAAATTCTTCAAATATATCAATTCAAAGGAACGAACTGATTAAAACTTCTACACTGGGGCAGAATTTTTGAGATGGTCTCAAAAATTCCTTTAACATGACGAAATTCAAGTTGATACAAAGATGTATACAAACTGGGGCAAAATTTTTGAAAGGAATACAAAAATTTTAGTGCAAAACAAAACCTAGACAGAGAAAACTAATAGAGGACTTTGTTCAAGTAACCTTTGTCGTGACATTAAAAGGCTGCGTATAAAATATATCATTTTAATATATATATGTGTGTATATATATAAACCACTAATATATATATATATATATATATATATATATATATATATATATATGTTTTTCTAAAATCATGGCCAAAAATTTTCAACTTTGCTAAAAAATAAAAGGATTTTGAGGAAAATGAGCATTCTTTCCTGCAAAAGTATGAACGGAAGAAGTCCATGTGTAGGGAGAAGTAGTTGACCATATAGGAAACTGACAAATTTTTTTGTGGATGCAAGAACAAACAAGCGTGGATGCTTTTACACTAACTTGTTTGCTAAGATGTTTGAAACAGGATAACGACAACGAGCACCGTAAAGAAGAAACTTCAAGGAATAGCAGCAAAAAGAGTATACGAAAGGGTAACGACGTCCTCCATGAGTAAAGTTCACTTAACGCTGACAAGTTTGTTCGTTTTGCAGAGCACAAAGATTTTACAAAGAAAATTTTAAGATTACAAAAGAATATAATCACGATTTACCGAAGTCTGGTCTCCACTAAACAGTATTGTATCAAAGCATTGAGACCCTGGCCTTGACGTCGCATGTCTTGCCTTGATATACTAACTGATTATAAGTCTTAAATTTGGTAAGCACAGTCCTCACATGAATCAGGTGACATAATTCTGACATTAAATTTAAGATCGTCGACACAGAATGCTAGCAAAGATGGATTAATTTTGACCCGAAGGGTGGTCACAATTTTCATTGTGACAATCTGTGATTTGAAGATGACGCGTTGACATCGACATTGAAATATTGTATTCACAATAAAGTCTAGTCCTTTCGGAAGATGTGAACCCTGTCGGCGGGTGGGTATTCTTCCCTGGAGTCAAAAAAGGAAGGTGTCAGTCTTGCTGCCGAGGCAAGCTTCATTCCTTAAGATGACGATATGGATTAAATGACTACGTACCAAAGGAGCTGAGTCGTCATCCATATATATAGCCAAAAATAGGTAGCATAATTATGAGGTTGATGTCCAAAATCGTTAAAATACGAATGTGATTCCTACATTAAGATTTGCGGTCGTTACTGCAGCTTAGTACAAGTTAATGTAATCCTGGTTCAGGGATAGTGGTGGCCATAAGAAAAGGCTCCGCACTTGAGTATGCAGTAGTTAACTTGAATATTCTGACTAAATATTGTAATTCTAGATATAAAGGTTAGTAGTCATCATGAAAGGAATATGATACTACACTCTGATGTGCAGTCTACATTTGGGTATATTTGATTATAAGTGATGTAGTCCCGAACTGGTATACCGCAGACTTCGTATGAGGATAATGATGCAGTCGACACGCATTTGCGACACTCACCCCAGTATGTGAAAATGATATGAGTCCAAATTTTCAAGGGTGGCAGATGTCATTAAAAAAAAATGACCCCGCACTTGAAAACATGGTTTTAATTAGTAGCACCCTGCTTACGAAAATGACAATCGGATTGGGGTGTGAAGGTTTGGCAAAATGTGGTATAGCTAGACCCAGATCCCAACGGAAGTTATCATTGGAAAATGAGAACATTTGAAAATAGCTAGCAAAGAGCCAACTGAAGTATTGTGATTATTATTCAAAAAATTATTTCAAAAAAAAAATACATACACAAAAGCACACACTTACAGTGGAAAGGAGAAAAGAAAGATGAACGTTCGGCAAGAGCCAGATAAATGACAGAAAACGACGGAGCTAACCCTTAAAGCAGATGGAAAGAATGCCGCATAGGTATGATGTTTACAATAAAGATAAAAAATTTCAAATCACTAACATGCAGGACTCGGTGCTTGGAGATGGATAAAAGATACTGAGGACGAAAGCAAAAGCCAGATTCAGAACATACGGAGCATACATGGAACCTTTTCTTGGGCAACCGGCCAAAAATCGTGTACGAATGTCAAGCTTTCTACACTAGAATTGGATCATCGCTTCAAGTAACTAAACACTAATAAATCCTTTCAAAACCACTTCCGGTTCGGATTTTCAACCGGAAATAGTCAAAGGTATTCCCACATAAAGGGATATTCCTTTTTCGG
Organism: Lycium ferocissimum; assembly: GCF_029784015.1. NCBI lineage: Eukaryota > Viridiplantae > Streptophyta > Magnoliopsida > Solanales > Solanaceae > Lycium > Lycium ferocissimum. The sequence goes on along the minus strand of NC_081347.1, from coordinate 19,584,185 downwards.
CTATTGAGTCGAACTACAATTGGTCTGATTCCCAAAGCCAGGGATATGTAAGCTACTCAAGTTTCAAGGATTGGCCATATTCTTATAATTATTCCGGGGTATCCCGAGATAGTTTAACGGAAATTCTTTGCTTTATAGTCCTCATGGGGTCAGAACTACAAACAGCCTGAATTCTCATATAACGTGAGATATGTAGGAAGCCCAGAAACTGGGGTTTGGCCATACTTCTAAGATTTGCGCAAAGAGAGCCATAATTTCTATTATTCGGTAAAAATTAGGTCCATTAAATTCGTAGCTCAAGGATGGCCTTGCCATCCTCGAACTCCGAAGGGGCAATTGTATACACCTAATTTTTACCTCATAAACTGCATATTTTTTTTTTAAAATTTCAAATTTCCCGGGTCAAAGACGAAGTAAGGATATTTCCTTTCCATTTTAAAATTTCAAAAATCCAGAGAGAATTGCAAAAAATGATGTTTAATTATTGTTTCCTTAAAAATTGAGAAATATAAGAAATGCGAGTTATTTACTTTTATCCCGCTCCATCTAATTAGGGAAAATTGATAGTAAAAATGACGTATGAATTACGGCTCGTCTTTGACCGCATTTTTCACATTCTTAAATATTACTCGAAAGTATGTCAATATTAGGCTCGTCCTAAAGCTAATATTTTAAATCTACGAGTTTTAAATTTTAACTAGCCTAAATAATTATTTTATTTTATGATATGCATATTTATAATATTTGGTCTTTAATTGATTTAAATTTGTTGGGGGGGGGGGACGGGGGGTTAACTTAAACCTTTTTAAAACTTAAAGGGGGGATGTTTAAAAAAAAAAAAAAAAGAGTCCCCCCCCCCCCCCTTCAGTTCTTCACAACCCGTCACCCTCCTCCCCTCTTTAGTCGAATGAGGCGACATTATTAGGGTTTGCTCGCACCTTCGATTTATGGCAATTTTGGGATTATTTTTGCTAATTGTTTAGGGGTTTTTAACCTTAACCATGTGGTTTCATGGTTTCCAGGTTCAGTTCCCTTCGAATTTTCGTTTTTCTATCTAACTTAATCCCTAAAACTAGGATTTTACTCGGGTTTGATTGGGTAAGGTTTCCATAGGTAGGGTCACGAACCCTTGGCCATCTTGTGCACCTTAGCACCACAAAATCAAACCTAGGGGAAATTTCCTAGCAAGTTCCTAAATTAAGGTGCACGAATTGGGGATTTTATCCCATTGTACTAATTAGTGCAACTATACCATTAATATAGGCTGTTCGTACTATTTTTTTCCAGATTTTTATTTGATTATTTGGATAGATTTTAGGGTACAAAATGAGTTGTATTTTGTTGTCCTATAAGAAAAATTTTGAATTATCTATTTTGGGGGGGAGGGGTACAATTTTAAGATTTTTGGGGGAAAAACTTAGGATGAGGTGTCCGTTTTATCCTAGGATTCCCTAATTTGAAAAATCTATATATAGAAAGTTGAGGAATTGGGAGAAAAACCTTTTTTCGATTTTTAGAAAGGCATTGGCCATAAAATATAAGAGAGATAGAAAAATATATAAAAAACAGTTTTTTATAAAGAATATCTATTCAATATATATAGATAAACATGAAGTAAAAGAAAAGAAAGGTGATTTAAGGACCAAAGGGTTTAGTTGTTTGAAATTTGAAGATTCAATCCCCTTTTGGTCTTTAGGTTGCCCGACAAGAAGGTAATACTCCTATTCCACCTTATTTACTGTATTTTAAGTTGTTTTTTATGTGTTGAAATCTACTTATTGAAGTTTGGATTATGTTTGGTATTTCCTATGTGTTATTAACTATTAGATGGCTTACCTATGTTATAAGCATAATATTATGTAGTTTGGGGTGTAGTTAGTGGACATTGGTGTTTAAAAGGGGTTTAAAATAAGGAAAAGGGTCTGTTTTAGCTTATAGGTTCTTTGTTACATTGACTAGTTTAAGATTCTGAGGCTTTATCTTCCATTTTGCTTGTTTGGCTATTGTTTTTTTAGATTCTAGAGATCTTTCGTCTTTGATACTTTTTTAGTTCATTTGAGTTTATTAATCTTGGATGCCATGATTTTAAGTAAGGCATAGGTTATTGATGGCTTATATTATAGTTGGTTGCCAATGATTTTGTCTAAAACTATTTTGGAAACTTAAAAAGTGACTGTGTTCTTGTGTCCGTTGTTGATAACTGCAATCTAGTCTAATGATGCCTTAAAATTAAAAACTGAAATGTGTTGCTTGTTTTTGCGTATTTTTGCATAGAGTTAGGCTAGAGGTATCTGAATCTCTGTAGACCTGTTTTATTTGTGTTTGGGCTTGTTTTCATCCTTTAAAGACTTAATTCTATTCAAAATTCGCAAGAAATAGTTTTCAAAAGACCTGCCAATCTGTAAATCTTCTAAAACTTGAACCTCTGATTCTTCTATCTATAACTGAATAACTGTTAAGACTACAAAAAGGATCTATGTGTTCTTGTGTCTACCTTTCCTCACCTACAAACATTTCATCCCTTCTGAATCTTGCTTAAGCCTTGAAAGAAGTAGAAATGGACCTTTTAATTTGCCTTGTGTATTTTGAAATGGCCAAAGTATGACTTAAAGCCTCTAAAAACTAAAAAATTTTAGTTTTATAGCTTGTCATGTTTGTTTCTGGGCTGGTATGAGCCTTGTTTGGTCTTGTGTGCATGCAAATCACCTATTTTGGGAATTGTTAGAGGAAATAAATAAAAGGAAGTAGGAGAACCTATTTTTTTGTTTAAGAAAATGAAGATTAGAAAGCTAGGCTAGTATCTTTGGGACTATGATTGTGTTTTGTGACCCTTCTGTGACTTATCATCTTTTTCAAGCCTATTTGATTGCCTAGGCTACTGTGTAATGTACTCTGTAAGCTTACTCTGATTAGGTAATTTTAGAATATCCTTTGTTTACCTAATCATATAGAAGTTAAAGTTAAAGAAAGCTAAAATTTAACCTTAAAAGAAAGCCTGAAACTAAGTATAGTAAATACTGTGTCCTTCCTTCCTTCTTTTCCTATGTTTGATCTAGCAACTTACATATCTGGTTCCTTATACACTATTTGACCATACTGGTCATGAATACATCATTGTGTGACCTAGGAGAAATAGCATGAACCTTTCTTGATCACTTTGTGAATCTTTGAGCCATTTCTGTGTATTGCCCTTAGCTGTATGCTTGATATAGACTTCCATGTGCTTATTGCTTGCATTGTTGAACCATACCAAGTTTCTGAGAGTGGTTTGTAACCAGATTATCTGTTAAGATTTTGATTTAAACTTGCAGGACTTGTAACACTTAATGCAATGTTAAAACTGAAACCATGCTTAGGTGATCCTGTTCATACTTAACTTGCTTGTAATGTTAGCTACTTAGCCTTGTTGGCTTGTTTGAATTAAGTCTTCTCTAGTGAATTATCTCCTGCACCTAGGACAGTGCCATGAACCTTTTTCTGTCTCAGTTTTGGAATTCTTGAAACCTGCCACTCCTCTTACTTGGAGTTTCTTTTCACTTCTGATTTGCTTGTGACTTACAGATCATTTGTCTTGTCTTATATTGGTTACTTTTTTGCAATGTTCGTGATTGGTTTGTCATTTATGACTTGTATTTTACACTTGGAATTGCGTATAGATTACTTGTTTCTCTTTACCTCATATGATCACCTAGTAGACTAGGTGTAAGGAATCTAAACTAGGACTAAAGCTGTTCTAAAGGATTTAAGTGTGGTTCTTGCTTTTTGTGACTCACCTCTATTTTGTCATTTGCTAGTGAAATCTAAGATTGCGTCATCTGTATTCTTCTCCCCTATTTGCCTTGAAACTGAACCATGCTAGGACTTGAGAGTTGGTTTAAGACCAAACTTTCCCTTTAGGACTCTGCCTAAGTGTTGGAGTTTGTGATAATTACTATGGCTTGATTCCATATTTTTTCTTATACCTTTAGGTTAGACTAAGTTTGATCCAAATCTACTTATTTGAAGTCACACTGTGAACCTGTGAAACTTAGAATTTGCTGAACCTACGTAAAGCCAAAAATTGAAGTCAAAACTGCTCTAAAAGGGCAAATACAACACCTGCTTATGTGTGTTTTTTTTATAGCTTGATGGTGAATTCCTGTGGTTCATATTTGTGATTTCCCACTTCCGTTTGCTTGTTTGAATCAAGACATGTTTAGTATAATGCTTGGGGAACCCAGAATAGCATCCTGACCCCCTCTAACTATAGTCTGGATTCTTATGGACCTATAATTGTTTCCACATGAGTTTCCCACTATTGGAATCCTATTGTGGCTGCAACTAAAATCATGTTTACATCTAGGGTAGTCTCATGCTTTCCTTTTAGTTTATTATGGCTTTGGATCTTGCCTTAACTACCCATTACACCTTAAGTCCCTACCTGTTTTTGGTGTTTGTGCATATGCCCATCTTGGGAATGGATCCAAGCAAAGATTATCATTTTAAAACCCTGGACTTAGATGGAATTCTCTCATAATATTGTCATTTAGCCTAAAAACTGTTATTGGATCAGAGTTGGCATTTCACATAGTGACTATGGGATCTTGTAAAGGATTCAATTTACATTAGCTAGATCCTTTTTGCATAAGATATGTGCATTTCTACTATTTTAAAGGTTGCACTATATCTTGGATTTTCGGAAAACTTCAAATTGACTTGAGACTAAGTAGAGACTGTATGTGCACATGCCTTACCTGGAATATTTGTGAAAATGTTTCCCTTACCTTTCTTTAACTGTTTTGCTAATTGAGAACTAAGACCCTGTTTTAAAAGCTGAGAGACTGAAAATGATAAGTGTGAAGACTGAAAATCTATTACTTGTGCTAGAAAGATTTTTTTTTTAAAAAAAGGATCTGAAAGTTTGAAAATATGAAGATGTTTTTTCCTGTTTGTTGATTAGCCTGGCTATTGCTTAATCTTCATTTAGTGTCCTATCTTGTGTTGATTCTCAGTGACACTGCACATTTCTTGAGTCATGTTTGGAATTGGCCTCTTTATTTGATTAGGAAAACTTATAAGAATAATGCAGTCCTGTTCTTCCTATTTGTTGTGCAGCATTGTGTTTCTTCCACAACTGCTAAGTATGGTCTTTGCTTATGAATCCCCACTTGTCCCCTATTTAAAACTGCCTGAATTTGTAAGATTAATTCACTTAAGCCAACATTATGAGGCCATGTATAACTGAACTCTGAAAATAGACTGGGAATTGCAAATTTTGAAACCTCAAAGACCTGTATGCTTATGGTCGTCCCTGAATTTTCAAAATCAGCCAGATTTAAATTGAAAACCTTTGTCTGTGACATGAGTCTTTAAAAACCTTGCAGAACTTGGCATCTGCCTAGTTTTGGACTGAGTTTGTAGACCCTAGTATATTTTACTTGTCATCACCCTTGAATCCTATAAAAATAGGCTAAGTTTGAATTGGAAATCTTATTTATGAACTGTGTTTGTGGAAACTGTGTATCAACCTCCTAAAACTGGAACTTTGAAAAGCTTTATTTGACTAAGTGTTGCCTTTACTATTAGCCTAGACTGATCAGGAACTTTAAGTGATAAATTAACTTCAAAAAATATGTTTTCCTGCATTAAAGTGCTAGACATAGTCTCTATGCATTTGCCTTGGTTTAAAATGATTGTTCTTTTCCTATTTAGTGGTTGGAATACTATTTGATAAACTTTGCCCAAAACTTGTTATTTTAGACTACAATTGCCTATATGCTTGATTGCTTGATAAAATCTGAATATTTTGAACTTGGAAAATTAGGGAAATTTTTGGAAATTTTTGAATTTCTTTGGGTAGTTAAAGAAGGTATATGTAGAGTGAATATTAAAGGGTATATAGTGTAGTTGGTTGTATATGGAGGGTATGCCCTTCAATGGGTTTTGCTCTCCATATGAGAGTATATCATCTAGTATACCATGTTTTGACACTTAGAAAATTTCATGCCTATTCCAAATAGCTGGGCCAATTGGGCTAGTGCACTGGTTTAGTCTTCTTTTCGCGTATCTATCCCTTCTCCGTTTTATTAAGTTATGGGCCTAGCCCAGTTGTGTTGTAATTTAAATTTTGGCCTTGTAAATTTAATTTACGTCCTTCAGATTAGATACTAATGTATTTATACCCTTTATTTGTAAACCGCCCCATTCGTTGGTGGGTCCAACGAGGCCCACCAACTCACTTAGATCGAGTCAACCTCATTACGGACGGGCTGAGCATTTAGAGCAGATTTGGAGCGGACATATTTTTATACGCATTTTTCTGTTAGGCTTGGTAGGCCCAACCCTCTTACCTCGTATTGTTTACTCAGACAATTAACGAAATGTGTTTATTGGATCCCTTTCAAATTGTCACGTATTAGAATCACCAAAAAACCAGTTTTTATAAACAAAATTGATTTTTGACAAATATTAGCATGCAAAAAGCATTTTTGTGACTAAAATTGCTATTTATGAACAAGGATGGACATTTCCTTTAAATGAAAACATGATTTTGGGACAAAAAATTGACTTGATAAAATTTTATGGACTTACAAGACAAAAAAAAAAAAAAAATTGTGGACCGTGCATATGGACTAAATTGGACTTATTGGACTGATTTTTGACCTCCAAAACTTGGACTAAAATTGGATTAAAATTGATAAAAAGTAAATATAGTTGACGAATTGACACTAATAGTATGCCTTAAACTACCTAGGTTAAAGACCTTCGGGAGTTAACCTAGGTGTTCTAGTCCGAAACTCAAAGGCCCAATTTTGGGTAAAACTTAACCACTTTCGTTTCTTGAAAAGTGATATATTTTGTATGAATGACTAGACTCTTTGTTGCGAAAATATAAGCCAAATTTTTTTTTCACTATAAACAATTCATATCAACAAAAGCATACTATTAGAACCCGTAGGTCAATCGTATTTTACGAATCTTTAATACCGGGGTGCCTAACACCTTCCCCGAGGATCACCAGAACCTTTACCTATACTTTGGTTAAATTAGGTTTCTTTTAAAATTTAGCCGTTTTAAATGAACCCTTTTCGAACTGGTTTTTCTAATTTTCTAAAAATTAGGTGGCGACTCTAAATAATATCCATTTAGAGCACCATCACGTAGAGGCATATTTTTATTTTTTCCGGTACGATTGACAACCGTACTTCCCTCGGACACTTTCCTTTTTAATTAGGCAAGTGCAAATACGAATAAAAAAATACAACCCGCCACACATGCTTCTATGATTGAGGGCGCTAAGGCCCGTGCTTTTGGTGTAGTGACAAGAGACAGACTGGCAGTTTCAGAGGTCATGGTTTGAGGGGCACTGGTAAGTTTTTGGGGCCACCTCAGCTATATTCCGGTCGTCTCGTTCATTCAGCATTACCGACTTCCTCTAGTGAGCCACCCAGGAAGAGGGCTCCTGAGAGTTCATTCTCCAGACAGTTGACAGGGCTGCTTCATCCGGGTCTTCAGTTTCTGTGTATCAACATTCGTCTCTTATTACCTGTTATTCTTGTGGAGAGGTTTGGCATGTTGCTAAGAGATGCCCCGACGGAGGCAGGATTATCAACCGCCGAGGATTCCTCTATCATCTGGTGGTCGAGGTGGGACTTCCCAGAGGGGCGACGCTCAGTCAGGCCGCGGTGCTTCTCATGGTTCTAGGTTGGTTCTCAGAGTGCAAGAGGAGGATCTCATACTGGGCGTGGTGGATCCCAGTGTTACTCATTTCCTGGTAGACCCGAGGTAGAGGCCTCATATACTGTGATTTTAGGTACCATTTATGTCCGTCATAGAGCAGCATCTGTGTTATTTGATCCTGGATCCACCCATTCGTATGTATCTGATTTTTATCCCGTTGGTTAAGATTTGCCTTGTGATAGCATAGATATACCTGTTCAAGTGTCTACTCCGGTCGGAGTATGATTGTTGATCGAGTCTACCGGTCTTGTTTGGTTACTTTTATGGGGTACGACACTTGGGAAGATTTGATGATTCTCGATATAGTAGACTTTGATGTTATATTAGGTATGTCCTAGCTTTCTCCTTATCATGCGATTTTGGACTGACATGCCAAGACAGTCACCTTAGCCATGTCGAGCATTCCTAGGCTTGAGTGGAGGGGCACTCCTAATCCCGCTTTGAAGATCATTTCCTTTCTTCGGGCGAAGAAATTAGTAAGTAAGGGGTGCCTAGCTTATTTGGCTCATGTTCGTGATATGACTGTTGCATCTCCACCCCTTAAGTCTATCCCTATTGTCAGCGAGTTTACGGAGGTATTCCCGTCGAATCTACCGAGTATGACACCCGAGCACGACATTAATTTCTGCATTGACTTGGATCCAGACACTCGTCCTATTTCTATTCCGCCATATAGGATGAAGCCTGCCGAGTTGAGGGAGCTTAAGGAGCAGTTACAGGATTTGTTGAGCAAGGAGTTCATTAGACCGAGTGTCTCCCCTTGGGGTGCTTCTGTGTTATTTGTGAAGAAGAAAGATGGGACCATGAGGATGTGTATTGATTACCGCCATTTGAACAAGGTCACTATTCGAAAAAAGTGCCTTATGCTTTGTTTTGACGATCTGTTTGACCAGCTTCAGGGTGCTTCGGTGTTTTCGAAGATTGATTCGCATTTCGGCTATCACCAGTTGAAGATCAGGGCGGAGGATATTCCCAAGATAGCCTTTCGGATGAGATATGGCCACTATGAATTTCTAGTGATGTCTTTTTATAATGACCCTTCCGGTCGTTATGGAAAATTAGGACTCCGTTGGGATTTTGAGGTCGCGGGTAGATTCGTGGGGCATCTTTTTTTATGTGTGCATGTTTGGTGTTTTGTTTTTGAGGCCTTGGATGAAAAGTGGGGTGATAGGGGGAAAAAACTAGACAAAAAGCGAGCTCACTGCCCAAAACGGACCGTTGTGGCAGTGGGTGGACCGCTTCCAGCGGCCTGCCATTTGTCGAGTGGCCGCTGTGGCGGATGATTGACCGCTATGGTGGCACCGCTACAGCGGTGAGTCGACCGCCATAGCGGTGAGCGAATTTTCTTTGGGACCGCTGCAGCGACGTGATAACCGTTATAGCGGTCGATAAAAAATAGTAACCCGAATTTTATATTCTCAGTTTCATTTTCTCCTCTCACAAAACACCAACACACTTCCCAAGAAGAACCTAGAGAGAATTTTCAAGCTAGGGCAAGATAACCTTGAGAGGTAAATTCCATTGCTTTTCATTCTATTATTCCCTTTCCCTTCATTATTGTAATCATCTTCATGGATCTTAAATGGTGAAAGTGAGGTAGAAACCCTAGAATGTAGTGAAGTGGAAACCCTAAAATGTCAATAAACCTTCTAAACTTGATGGGTTGGGGTTATTATTGCTTATTTATCATGTAAATGGATTGATTAGTTGCTAGTTGTCATAAATTGAACATTTAGAATAGTAAACTAAGTGATTTGAGACCTAAGGTTCTATAAAAATGGTGTCTTTGCCATAGAAAACTGTTTTTAATGGGAATGTTTGATAGAATGTTGTATAATTTGATGGTAAATGAATACTAGGGGCCTTGATAGGTTGTTTATCACCTAGAAAATCATCCATCCTTAGAATGGGGAAAGGGAAGGTTATTCTTGCTTTGGTGTTTGTAAATTGAGCAATGTGACTCATTGAGCCTTCTATTTTTAGACCGTAAACGTATTGAGGCTTTCAGGAAAGGAAAGGCCGTAGCAGAGTAACCTGCGTGTTCCAGCTTTACTTTGAGGTAGGTTACGGTTTACTTAAGTTAGACTTTGGCTAGTTGATTGTATGTTTGTTGATCTCCTTAGGAGAAAGCATGTCTAGTTTTCATACATGGTATTGTGTGGTTAATTCCTACATGAATGTGATTGATTGATTGTGTAGGCTCTGTGCCATTATTCATATGTGATTAAATCTACAGTGGATGTGTTGTGATGAGGAGTTAATATAATCTTCTCAAGGGTATTGTGACATGAGATGATGAGTTGGTTCTTGATATTGGAAAGCTAAGAAACACTGTTCTGTAAGAGGTATGGAAATGAACTCATGTGACCTAGATTATAGGCTCGTGGTACGAGGATCGTTCCGAAAACAAGAGGTAATTTGATATGTCCTGCGATCGAGGTTCGTTCCGGGTTGGATGTTTGTGCTCGAGTCCAAGGAGTGGATCCGGAACGGGTGGTACATGGACACCATGGGTCCCCTGCAGGTCATGGCTACTGAGTTAAGACATTAGCTATCATATATGTACAGCAAGTAAGGTTATTGTGGTAAACTTATTTCCGTTGTGACTTACGTGATTGTTATGCTTGACATCTTGGTGATTTGATTGTGATTGTTCTTGGTTGACTTTGTGATTTATTGATATTTATGTTGTTGGTAGCTTGTTTTTATTCTATCGATTTTACAAAATATGCATGATACTAATCTTATTGACCCCTATGATATCTAATTGTACTTACATCGTTTGTATTGATACTACCTTGCTACATTCTTTGAATGCAGATTTTGATATGGAGACGGTTGCTCGTCCTCACATTTAGCATGGAGGATAATTGTTGATGGATTTTAGGGTGAGCTTCTTCCCATGCTAGGCTGCCCAAAGATCTTCTTGCTATGATGTCTTTTCGTACTCTGGACATTATGTTTACTAAATTGTTAGACTTCAGATTCTTAGACATGTTTTTAGCTTAAAGTCCTGTACGATGACTTTCGGATTTTGGGGAATTCGTAATAGTTAGACTTCCGCACTTGTTGCAGTATTTTATGGCATGGGTTACTTAGTTTATTTTGATGCGTGAATGAGCATAATCGTTTGACTTGTTTAATATAAAATCAGACTTGAATGAATAGAGATCTTGTGTGCTGGTTCGCCCACTAGGATTTAGTTAGGTGCCAGCCATGGCAGGTGGGGTCACGACAAAGTTGGTATCAGAGCTTTAGGTTCGTCGATCTCATCGTACAAGGACATGTCTAGCAGAGTCTTGTAGATCGGTACGGAAACTTCTGTACTTATCTTCGAGAGGTTGCAGGATAGTAGGAAAACTCCCTTTTCTTTCTTCTTTCGTGCACTTGATTCCAATTGGTATCTGCTGATTTAAATTGGTATCTGACTATCCTTCATTCTCTCGCAGATGGCGGGAACACGCAAAACAACAGCTAGAGGTAGAGGTGGAGGTAGAGGAGGCATTTGCGCAGAGGGCGGCCCCCCGGGGGCGGCATCCCGTGGGGGACCCCGTGCCTCCAGTGGTTCCGAATGAGGTAGCGGGAGATACAGCCATACCTCCCCAACCAGCAGCAATACCAGTTCCACCAGGAGCTGCAACTGCTCTGGGTATACCAGATGCTATGGCACAGGTGTTGCATTGGTTGCATGGGTTAGCATAGGCCGGAGCTATACCAGCGGGTCTAGCAGATAGAGGCGCAGGGGTAGCAGCCCCAGATCCGGACAGAGCACAGGCATCGGGGGTTCAGCATTCAGCAGCGGTGGCACCTTGCTTGGATGAGGTTCCGTGTTTTGAGGCCTTCCCGAGGCCAGTTGCAGGGCCAGTGATGACTGGTGAAGAACATGATACGTTTAGGAGGTTCGGCTAAAACGAAGCCTCCGTGTTTATAGGGATCGAGTCGGAGCACGCATATGAGTTCATCATCGAGTGTCATAAGAGGCTCCATGAGATGGGGGCCGTGGATAAGTACGGGGTAGAGTTTGTGACCTTCCAGTTCTTGGGTGATGCCAAGCTCTGGTGGAGGGATTATGTGGAGTGTAGACTAGCTGGGTCTCCTCCATTGACTTGGGTTTAGTTTTATTCTATGTTTCTAGATAAGTACGTTCCACGTACTCTGAGGGACTGAAGGAAGGATGAGTTCGCTACTATTAGTTTGGGGAACTCGTCTGTTGTTGTGTATCAGTCCCGTTTCCACTCCCTTTCTCATTATGCTCTTCAGTTACTGCCCACTGAAGGGGAGAGGATACGACTGTAACACCCCGTATCTTTGACCTAAGCTTTAACCATGATCCTAGACTCGAAAAATCAGATAAAGAATGTGGGAATTGATATTTTTTCGTTCAATCGTGATATGGTGGTTTACGCCCATGAACAAGGGTCGTATTCCAATTTACGCCCTAACGAACAAGATTCGTAAACCGAAACCAAGAATTTCCCCGAACATTACGGAATTTGACATTTTGAGGTCATATGGTTAAATACGGACCGTATTTCACTTTACGGCCCGTATTTCAAAACGTGTTTTTGGGAAATTTGGAAAAATTCCTTGATGAAAGTTTAGAGCATTGAAATACCTTTTTACGGGATCTGGGGGCAAAAGGGAAACGTCAAAAATTTTGGCCAT
>NC_081347.1:19564019-19571701 GCF_029784015.1 Lycium ferocissimum | reverse complement strand
TTTTAAATAGTTTCAGATTTCATCGGGTTTGGGCCCCCAAAAATGGCGGTATGGATTAGGGAAATTATTATAATATGAGGCTACAACAAATCTTTTTTTGAATATGTTGGATTGGTTGAATCTGCTTGTGACTTGAGAAAACATACTTATCGTAACATTAGTAAGAGTACTTATATCGGCTCGAATAGGCGCAACATCATCAACTTGAAGAACCCAATGACTTTAAACGGTAACTAGCCCAACTAGTCTAAGATACTCGTGGTGATCTCAAGCATTATCTCACAGGAGGTTTCCGTCTCTTCGTATGTTTTGTTTAAAATCATACTTGGTAGAAGCATTCAACAAGGCTCTTGATTCATGGTTAATACCTTCTACAAAATAATTTCCAGTGATCTCCTTTGGCTGCATGTGATGTGGGCAATCTTGCAAATAGCCCTTATACCTTTCCCAAGTGTGTGGAAGAGATTCAGAATCTCTCTGAGTGAAATTCACAATTCTTCCTCGCAGCTCCTTTGTTTTCTTGGGTGAGATAGAATCGGCAGGTAGATTGGTCAACCATTCCCTCGCTTCACTGATCAGTGAGAACGAAAACAAGGACAACTTCACATAATCATCGAGAACATCTCTATATTGGAAATTCTCGCTCAACTCCACGAACTGCATCAAGTGCTTATGCGGGTCTTCATTAGACTTACCCATTATCTTGCTTGCATTATCTTTGCCGTGACTCTGTTCCTTCTTTCAGCTCAAAATTTCCGGTAATGTCAGGCCTAGCAATAGCCTTAGGAATAGTCGCTAGACTAGGCCTAGCATACGGAAAAAAAAAATCCGTTTGTTTTACGCTCGCGGTAATTTTCTTTCCCTGTTCATCCCCGTTTCTATTTCTATCCCTTTAACACGTTCAGAAACAGAGTCTCGGCTACTTAAAATCGGTCATTTTCTCTCAATCGGTGAAAAGTTCTTTTGATTTCGGGATCAAGATCAACTAACGATTTTTTACGAACTTCTAGTGCTTGGCATAAACAGAGAAACACAGTGACCGAAGTAGAACAACGAAAAAAGTAAAGACTCGAATAGAAAAAAAACAAACTCAAATTAGAAAAACAGTAAATTTTTCTAAGTCCCTGGCAACGGCGCCAAAAACTTGTTGCTCCCAAACGCACACGCAAGTATACACGGTCGTACAAGTAATATAGGCTTACTAGAATCAGGATATCGATCCACAGACTTAGATTCTCTTGTTAAACTAATTCAAATTCGAATGAAACTATTCAAGAAAGTGAAAATCAAGATGTTTGTTGTACTAAACTAAAGCGAAAAGTAAACAATTTGTGATGGGTGTTTTTGTGACTGAGAGTATTTTGACAAAGACTGTAAGATTTATCAGATGAGAGAAAGACCTAGGGTCATGGCTTTTGACAATCCAGTTGATCTTCGGACAATTCAACCTATTTTGTTTCCTGGGTTACTAATTGACGGGTTAATTATAACTTTAGGATATTCTCCCGAACTATTCACAAGCTTGTAGATGTTACTATAATGCTTATATCTCTATAATCATCAGAGGTAACAAGAACGCATTTAATTCTCCGTATTCAACTAAGTAGGGCTAAAGGTTATATCTCTATCCTCAATAGCGAAATGATTAAATCGAACAAACTCTATTTATTTTTATTACGTACGTGAACTCCCTTTCTCAAGTCCAAGTCACGTACCACAGATAGTGTCTAACTGTTGGCCAGATAATCAAACAATTAAGATCAAGAATAAATAAGCAACCCAAAATATGAAAAATTAATTGATAGAAATAGTCACCAAACCAACTATCATGTCTTTGCCACACAACCTAGAATTAAGAAGTTTAGCCTCATGATTCTCGATGAACAACAAGAATTCATGAATAATCTAGGGTTAAAAAGATGAAAATAAGATAAAATCTAGAGAGAAGGTAATATGACGGCTTACAAGTCTTGGAATAATCCAGCACGTCATTAATATTGAACAAAATATCTATTTATAGTTTAGGGTTGTTAACCAAATAAAAGGGTCCTAATCCTACTTAAAATCGGACAAAATTGGGCATCCCCGCGTGGCGAATTTAGCCCCTATTTGTGCTGAGCTTGATTGAGAAGTTCCTACAGCTGATTCTTCCGTTATGGGCATGCGACGCGGGTATGGCACCTGAGTGCCACCTCGTGTTACATCCGCGATGCAGGTGTGACATATTTGTGCTTGACCTTTCCAGAAATTCACTTAAGTGTCGCAAGCTTCTCTCGTTCATTCGGGTCCACAAGATCACCTCGAGTTAAGCGCTCGGTTTCCGTCGTTTGTCTTCATCGTACCTAGACACATGAAATATAGCGACATAAGCTCAAATACGATGATTTCATCATATGTTAGGCAATAAAAGTCTTAGGAATGTGATGTAAAATGACACGAAACATGATATTTATGCCAAATATTAGAATACTTCTCTAATTTTGTTTGTAAGGTGGTCAACAAGATAAGACGTTGTCATACGAAGTTTTTATCCTCTGGTGGAAGGGCAACCTTGATTAGACATATCCTCCTTTCTATGCCAATCCACATTCTTATTGCTATTAGTCCTCCAAAAGGATATTTGAAGCTTATTGAAATTATATTAATAGATTCTTTTGGTGTGGGAATGGGAATGGAGGCAAACACCACTGGGTTTCTTGGCATAATCTTTGTTTTTCATACAAAGTAGGGGGTGCAAATTTCAGAAGTCTTCATGACACCTCTCAAGCTTTTAAAGCCAAGAAATGGTGGTATCTCAGAACTACCAAATCCTTTTGGAGCCAGTCATGAACTTCAAGTACTTTAGAAAGCATCATCCTACTACAGTGCTATGGAATAAAGGTGACTCATAAAGCTGGAAAGACCTTTACAATATCAGAAGTTTAACTGAAATGAGCATTTCTTGGAAACTTGGAAAAGGAAATTTATCCTTTTGGTTTGATAACTGGTCTGGCTTTGGACCTCTTAATCGATTCCTGGATATTTACTCTCATTTTAGAAATTTAAAGGTCAACATGGTATGGAAAAGAAGACAATAGGATTGGAACTGCCTTCATATTCAACTCCCTTTAGAAGTGAAGAACAAGATTAATAATCTCAACATTACTCTCAACATTTATAAGGATGATAAACCTATTTGGACTGATACCCCCACTGGTAGTTCATAGTGGGATCAGATTGGTGAAAATATGAGACAAAAAAGGAGTCACAATGATACTTTTAGCAAGATCTGGCATAGATGCAACCCATTTAAAATTTCATTTCTTACTTGGAGAGCAGTTTAAGACAGATTTCCAACAGATGCTAGAATTGCAAGATTTGGTATTCATAGTGATTCGGGGTGTTACTGCTGTGAGAATGCTACTGATAATCTTCTATCAGAGAATTTAGATCATCTATTCTCCACTGGAGATCATGCTAAAAAAGTTTGGAGTATCTTTGCAGGAATACTGGGGATACAGTACATAAATTTACCTCTCAAACTCATTCTTCTCAACTGGTGGAACCTCCAGACTATCAACCTCATTGATGATTTTGTGACTAAGATCTTACCTCCCATTATCTGCTAGAAAATTTGGAGATCTAGATGTAGGTGCAAATATGAGGAAACCAAGCCTTCAATACACTTAACAAAAATTAACATTATAATTACTGTTTTGTAGGCTACTAAGAAGTAGCTCAGAAAAGCAAGGATTGGAAACTCTTGGCATAGTTTGTAAAGAGTAATGGAAAATGCAACAGCTCAGAAGTCAGCAATAGCAGTGACTTGGATAAAAAACCCCACCGTGATTGTGAAACTTAATAGTGGTGTAGCTACAAAGAGGGCTAGTGTGGCGGTGGTGGATTGCTCAGAGATTACAAAGGAAATTTCATATTTGCCTATACTATTAACTTGAGAAATGGCACAAGCAATGCTACTGAAGCTTCAACTCTTCTATATGAACTTAAATGGTGTGCCAACAATGGCCAAAAACTAGCCTGGGGAGAGACTGACTCACTGTTACTAGCCAAGTGCTTCAACAGAGAAAGGAATCCTCCCTGGAAAATAGCCACAGAAGTGCAGGAAATTTAGAGATTAGTTGAAGTATGTGGATTCAACATTAGTCATTATTTTAGAGAAGCAAACAAACCAACTAATAAACAAGCTTGCCTGAGACTGATGGAATCCAGACATTCAACTCTTCTGCTAATCTTCCAAGACTAGTTAGGGGGTTAATAAACTTAAACATATAGAATATGCCTAGCTTCAGGGTAAAACCTGTCAAAGCTTCTCTGTTTGTGTTTGATCCTCTTTATCGGACATAGCTTCATAGTCATAGTTTAGTTTCTTTAATATACTATGACCATATTTTTTGGTGCTAACCATAGAAGCTAACTTTCTAAGATAGTCTCATCTCGATGATCATGTAAAAGTTTGGGATGCCAAACTCAAAATGTACCTTTTGCTCATCAATGATCAATTGAGACATATATATATATATATATATATATATATATATATATATATATATATATATATCACATTAGAGAAAAGAAAAGGAGTTGCAAAATGTGTTAGTGTTATTGATGGGAAAGTATTGAGAAGGGGTTTTGTGACTATGTTTTCAGTCATTAAAATGACTATTTGTGATTAAAAAGTACCTATTCCTAAAAGGTTTAAGTTAAAAGGTATCTATTCCTAAAATATCTATCTATTGGTTTGAACAGACATTTAGGTATTATAAATACCTGATTATTCTCAAATAAAGGATGAATCAGATTTCTCATTCTCTCTTTCACTTCCACTACAAATCACAACATTCTGTTCTTGTGGGAAATTCATGTTAATTTCTGAAACTTGAATTTCATTGGCTTTGTAAATCCTGGAGGAATTCTGCCATCATCCCTGCAACAATGAAGTGGGATGCTTAAATTTCTTAAGGACAATGATTACTCTATCAAAGCCGTATTCATTCTTTCCCACTTCTGAAACCTATTTTTCTAACAATCTTAAGGAATTTAATGAAGTGCACTAGGCGTACGCGTAGCAGTATCATGACGGAGCAGTCAATGCGAGTTCAACGATCACGGTGAAGATGCTTGTGGGTGGCGAGATTTGTAGTAGCCAAGCGTTCCTATTGAGTATCTTTGTATTCTAACATAACGATGCATGTCAATGAGAATTTGGAGTTCTAGATGTCTTGATGCATTCTATTTCCAAGTCTTATACACTGACGTAGAGCTTGAATTTCAATTGATATTTCCAACGATTCTGAATTAGCGTGTCAAACCATGATGGTGTGAATTTTCATCAAAAGGACTTTTAGAAACATATTACTCAACTCCATGGTACATTGATTTCTTTTGGAAGATAGTATAATCCAAATTAATTTTACATTTAAAAGTCAAAAGCCACAGTAAAATGGTTTGGATGATGGCAATTGGTAGCACCTAATGATTTCATTCGGTGCGGACAGCAAGTGTATAGTGATTTTTGCAAGTAAGATCTATAAATCAAGCATTGCTTGAAGATTGGAATGACTGGATGACAAAAAATATCGGGTTCTATTTTCTTCACTTTATTTGTTTTAATTTTGTACCCTATGTGATTTATGAAATTCAATATCTACTATTATTAGGGTAGATGTTTATTATGTGATGATCTCAAATATATTTTATGTGCATAACATGAAATTGATTAGTTGGTATATAATTTTGGGGAATGCATGAAATATGTGAATGATTATTTTCAAGGTAGTAAGGCATGAATTAGACTTACATTAATACTTGAGATTTATTCTTGAGATCATGAAATAAGAATAGATATATTGGTATTGATCAGTGAGGATATACATCTCTTAGTTTGATAAGAAAAAAAGGTCAGACTGTTGAAATGCTTAAGGGTTACAAAGGACTAGTGGAAAAGCCATTGGAAAAGAAATTAAAAAGTCCTACGAAGTGATCGAGGATGTGAAATACTTTCCAATGAAGCATAATAATTTATTTATAAATATAGAAATTTCTAATAAGAAAGTAACCCAAGATAATACTACAACGACAATTAAGAATGTAGTAAGTAAAAATGATACTACGGTAATTGTGAACAAGAGTTTATTAACTCTGGATAATATGTAGTATGAAGCTTAATTCTTCTTTGGATAAAGAAAAGAGTCTGAGTGTCCTATTGAACCTAGAAGGAGTGAAAGACTTACTGAGAATAAAAATTTTAAATTCTGATTTTTATTTCTTCTCAAGCAAATTATGTTTTAGTTGAAGGAAGTACAAACAAAGTATTAAATAAAATACTATTGTCTTGAATCTGGATGAGGATCAAAGAAGTGAAGCAATGGCTTTAGGTTGTACTTCCTGAAAATAAGAAGAAAGTTATTATAAGGTTGTTGAAAGGATTAAACAAGCTCCAAAATGGATTAAAATTTCATAAGGTAATATTATCAAATGTTTTTAAGCATATCAGAGCGGATAAATAAATTTTAGGTTCACAAAGGATTACATAGTGATAGTATATTTTTATGTTGGTAACGTGCTATAAGAACTAATATGTAAGGCATGAATGAAACTAAGAAATTTTGAACTCTCAAGTTAAGATGAAAGATTTGAGAGAGTTGATACAATCTCTTTAGTATCAAAATTAAAATGTAGTGGGGTTTCATTTTATATGCATATTAGTACATTGAAAAGGGTCGGTATTTGATCATTTGGGTATTAGGAAATTTATAATCAATTTAATGGTTTTATAAATTGATTGAGGACTCAGAAAGATTTATTAGTCAATAAGACTATTGATAAGTCCACGTGCATTTGTGTTTTGATGATTGTCAAACTGTTTCAGAACCAGATTTTGTGCACCTTGCATCGTCAGCAGAGATAGCTATAAAGCCGAGCTACTCACTGCACATTAGTACATCAGTTGAGCTGGCCCATGCTTTAGGTCAAATATTGAAAGAGTGATCTCTATCCATCCCACATGCTCCCACTATATATGCAACATGTTGCAACATAATTGGCATCACTTGAAAAACCTAATCTAACTTGTGCAAAGGCTGCCACCACAAGAATTCAAGTGATCGCAAGAATAAAATTACTTTCAAGCTGAAGAACCAGATCTTGATATGATTTTCGTCTATGTTCTTTAGGTTGTTGTAAATCTTTGTTCATTTTTGCTTAAACTATAAATCTACTCTTCTTGTTGAGAAGCTGTCTGTAGGTATTTTGAATTCTCAAAGTGTTCATGTTGGAAGTGTGTTTTCACAAACTTTTGAGTGGTACACTAGGCTAGATTTAGTCTAGATGAATTAGTTTCCTTGGTTAGAGTTAGTCAAGTGGAGGTGTTTGCAATCGATATATTGCAAAGGTTGAGGGACTATGAGAGTTAGTGTTATATCCCGTATTTTTATACGACGGATTATTCGTAAGCTAATCGGCATAAGTCCAAGTACAAGATTACGTATGGATATGAGACAAGGACTTTTAATCCCCGATTTTTATTAATGCACGAATTGCTTATAAATTTTAATCGGCATGGAAATATTAATGGAGATTTGGGATTAATTAACCATAATTAGATTATTAAGTGGGGATTAGTTATTAATTAATATTAATCAAGTCATTAGTGCACTAAGTGGGCCCTAAGAAAATGGTGGCTA
>NC_081347.1:19440943-19563919 GCF_029784015.1 Lycium ferocissimum | reverse complement strand
CATAAAGCCATGTGTGAAGTTTTGATGATTGAAAAAGAGAACCTACAATACAAAGAAACCAGGTCCAGATACCAAAGATAATTGACAAGGTAACTAAACAAAGTTAGACAGTTGGTTGAGATGAAGACAGCGGTTCCAAACAATGTAAAAACCCTAGAAAAGAAAGCAGCACATGATGCATAGAACAGGTCCATAGCCCCTTTAAATTGTGAAAGAAAAAGTAGAAGAATAGGTTACGTACTAGAAAGATTTTAGATCTAAACAAAGTAGAGAATCTCATCATTTATGTACTGAATTAGTAGAGTGGTTAACAAATATAATGAACATGTTCCATTGAAAAGGAGGCAGCACAGGATGGTTAGAATAGGTCTATAGACGTGTTCCATTACAAAGAAGCTACAGAAAAGAGCATACACATGAACCCAGATTGCAAATATGTGTGCCAATGCAAAGACTAGTGCAATGATTAGATCAGAGAGAGAATGAACCATCCACATACATGATCTATCACAAGACAGATGCAGACAGAGCAAAGAAGATGAAGATGACTTAGTCACAAAGCAATTCATTGAAGAATAGAACAAGCATGAAAACATGTTCTATCTCAAAGAGTCATCAGGTGCAGCTGATAAGTGAATTAGGAGAGAAGAGATCATGGGGAGAAAAGGTGAAGATGACTCAGAAGTATTTTGCTCGAATAAAGAGAGTTGTAGACAAAACACATGAACTAGGTCTACAACCATGTTTCTACACAGAGCAAGAACATGATCAGAGTCATAGAGCTAGATAAGGCTGAAGACATGATTTATTCTAGTAATGAATAAATCTAAGTGAAGAAATACAAACACAGAGTAAAGAGCATTGTCACGACCTAACCAGAGGGCCAAGACGAGCACCCTGAACAAACCTACCGAGCACCTCTTAACATACTCCTCATAATCATATTTAGGTGAGCCGCATGGCTAACTTATAATTACCACAAACTGAAGAGACATAAGTTTCATCGAACATATGCACGTCTATATAAATTATCAACTATGCCCATATGTAAAAGCCGATAAGGCTGCCAAATATGATATACAAAATTATGAACCGGTAAGATTATGGAGTATCTAACTATATACACTTGTCTGCGAGCCTCTACAAGGAGTGCGTAACATCATAAAGACGGGACAGGACCCTGCCATGCCCAAATATGTACACAAAAGAATAGTACCAACTAAACTGCAGCTCCGGATCAAGTGGAGCACTTCCATGCAATTGCTGATAAAGCAGCCTAGGGGTCTGGTCTGTCTTCCTGTCTACCTACGGGCATGAACGCAGCGTCCACAAACAAAAAGGATGCCAGTACGAATAATGTACTGAGTATGTAAGGCATGAATAACAGCATAATGCAAGAATGTGAATAACATAGGATAAAGAGATCATGTTATACCTCAGAAGGCGTCTGTCGTACAAACCTAACCTTTCTCTAAAGAAAATGTTATCATACATACATACATAATGATACCGTACCATCCATGTAGGCTCGGTGTCCCTCGAACCTTTCCATAATAAGGCTCGGTGTTTCCCCGTATCGCCCATAATAAGGCTTGGTGTTATTTGTACCCAACTACAGTGGTGTGCACAATAAGTGCCGTACCCGGCCGACTATAGTGCAGCTCGGTGTGAGAAAATACATACATATATACATAAAGCATGAATGAGAGTCCAAAGAAAACTTTACAACTCCATCGGAGTGACACAAAGTCGGTGAACCTCCGATTACCATTATGGAATCATCACTATCACTATATCTTCTCATAGGGTCAACTATCATAAGATGAGATAAAAAACGAAGAACAATATTAACAATATCATGAGAGCATCAATAACTATAAGCTTTAGCACTTCAAGGTATGGGGTCATCATGTAAGGCATTGTGAATATCATGTATAAGTTCATGACAATGGGATCATGCCTTAAGAAAGAAAGGGTTAGCCTTAACATACCTTTACATCTCCTTAATTACTTAAAGTTCTCCTCCCAAGATCTCAAATATACATTCAAGAGGATTCATACTAAGGTTAAATCTTGAAAACACTCTTGAGTCCAAACTAGTGTAATTAACGAGCTAGTGGAATTTGGGAAGCACTTCCCCTATTTTATTAACTTCCACCAAACTCGAACACAACTTCCAAACAACAATAATAACATAAAAAATACCATAATCAAGGAATTATATTCAATTTAATCTCAAATTAATCCAAAATCCCCTTTCAAGTTCACCTCATAGTCATCATCTTCAATTCAACACTTTATGACTTCTCTTCTATGATTCTTTCCCCTCCAAAACTTGCTAAACCTTTAAATCAAATCAATCATATGAACAAGGTTAAGAACATACCTTATAATAGAAGAACTTCATCTCACTCAAATTCTCTCAAGACCAAGTTCATCACAACCTTGAAGAGAAACAAGAACCATCATCTTCCATGGATTTATCTTGAGGTTTTGATGTTTGATCTTCTCTCTTGATGGTATAAAAGGGTTTAGAACATTTTGTAACTCTCAAGAACTCTCTAATAATGTGGAGAGAAGAGTGTGGAAAGTGAATGTGAAAAATTGGATCCTTTGGGGTTTAAAAAGGGCTGAAAATCGCCCCACCGCCCCGTGTTGCGGAGAGTATGCGGCACCACATACTTAGTATGCGGCCGCATACTCCCTCCACAACATGGGGGTGGTGTTGGAAAGTAGGATCAGCCAAAATGGTGAGTTTTCGGCCAATATGTGGCACAACATACTGAGTACGCGGCCGCATATTGCCCCAAATTTCTGATTTTCAGTAAAATGCGTTCTTTTCGATTCGTTTGACCTCTAATCCTTATGGAACCTTCTTGGAACTTATATAAAACTTCATTAACCATCTAAGGGTCCATATAACTCCCCCTTGAGGTAATGCTAAGCAATTTATAACTCAAATAACACAAAATCTCCCCAAAACATCACTCAAGTTTCCAATCCCTCAACAAACTTACTTCCGCTGATTCATTTAACTCCGAAACCTTAAGGTACACACTTAAAATGATCAAATACCCTCCTTAAACTTTTAAGGGCTTTATGTCCACATTATGCTTGTGTTAGTTTACTTATAATGAAAACGACGCAAAATTTCCAAGGTGTAACAAGCATAATGCTATGAAACAGGCCTGTCAACATGTTCCATCATCCATCACAAAAGGAGGCTCAAGAGAGAGTCAGAGGAATGACCTAGAAGGGGATGATGAAATAGGTTCGCGAACATGTTCCATATCAGATAGTGCAAAGATTCTGTGGCGGATAAACCAAGTGGATGAAACAACAACTAGGGTTTGCTATTTTATCGTACAGAATTGGCGGTCAAGTTTATAGGATTCCTTGCCATAATTAAACAAGGTTCTTCAGACTTCTACGTGGACAATGAAGTCGATCCAAAAGGAAAGAATCCAAATTCAACACAAACCCTAATATATCTCATGGGCCTACTCGAAGAGGGTTTTGTGTTTGCCTACCTGTTGTGCACTCAATGCTATATACATCCAAGTCTTACTAAGAAAAAGGTTTGCACACCCAGAAATAGAGAATTCAAAATATCGAGCTATCAAAAGATTTATCAAGAATATTCAAAATCTAGGAGTGCGTCCCTAGTACAAGAAGAAGATTGAAGAAGATGTCAAATAGAGTTGATTTTTTATAGTTCTTGAGTCTAGTAAACTTGTATTAGGTTGTTTATCGAGTTGTATCTTTATTTGCTTTATTCGAAGCATTACAGTTAACTACAAAAACGTTGTGAATTCAACTTCAAGTTGGGGATCAACTTGAAGGCTACTTACTAGTCTAGGGAGATTAGTGAGATAGGAATTAGAGGTTAGTTCCTAGGTTATAGAATCTATAACTTGAATTTGCAGAGGCTCACCGTTGTAGTGGAATTTGGGGAAAATCCTGCAGAGGTGTAGGTCGTGGTTTTTATTACCCTTGTGCGCCGCGTGGTTTCCACATAAAATTGATGTGTTCTTTACTTATCTGCTATTTATATTCTGGAAGAAGCTAGCATGGAGTAACGTGTTCCATCCTATAAGCGAAACTTGGATACTGCATAGGATAGGAAGTAGGTCGTGCAACACTATACACATTCATTTAAACTACACAAGCCTATGTCATTAAATAAATTTCAGTCAAGATGCACACACACAAAAAAAATAAAAAATAATAAGACTTCTTATCTAAAACATGCAGACCAATTTCCATATTATAACAAACAAAGATAGGGAGGAAGGAATCATGCTTCGTAGATTGCTAAGAAAAATAGAGATATCATTTCATGTATAGGACTATGTTAAACCAGGTTCCATATTCCATGACAGAGAAAGGATAGGTCACATAAGAAGGAGAATAGTTCAAATAACCAAGTTCCATTCTCTTCTAATGGGAAAACAATCAGACAACACATTTTACTTAAATCTGATCAAGATAGAAATAAACATGCATATCTTCTTGGACACCAATATCAGTCCCAAGAAATTAAACAAGATGAGCAATAGAATACTTTATGACAGATTAGTGAACACCTCAGCACCTAAAGGGCAAACAAAAACAAACCAAATGAGTAAGGTAGGGGTCAAAACAAATGATTTCCATTTTCTCCCTAAACCACTCGTGTAGATTCAGCCTTAATATAATCATTCAAGTATCAAATCATCACTTCAAAGACCTCACTAATCCATTTTTTAATGAGACTAGCCATGAATAGTTTATTTTTATATCTCTATTGTCTTACATTAGTTTAACTTAGCATTAAAGGGTTAACAACACATTCTTTTGGTTCTAACTTCTTCAAACATGAACTTCAATTAATCAGTTACTCAGGATTAGAGTAAACCACATCATTCAGATAACTCCCAACAATTCTCAACACAATCCACAAATACACATTGAAGTCAAAGCTAAAGGTCACAATCACTTGAATAAGTAACACAACCATACAGGGAGTGAAAAAGATAGTCATTTGTCTATAGTAACCATAAGTAAAGCATAAGCTTATTTTCTTGAACATAGTTGAGCTAGTCACAGCCTTGACAAGTTTTCCCAACCAATAATCAATCTAACAGCATATCCTCTATATGTTAACCATAGCATAAGAAAGATACTAATCACTTTAACTTATACCAACAATATAACTATATTACTACATGTTAAAGCTATATTATAAGCTAAGGAGTTTCGATTACACAGAGCGACCGAACTAGATTTGATCAAGTAATTATCTAAGAATGTGACTGATTATACATAACTAAACATGCTTACATATAACTGAACTAAATCAAATTAGCACTAAATATACAAACACATCCTACTGTAATTAGCTAATCTACCTAACACATAGCATACATGAATACATATGAACTAAACAAAACAAAACAAAACAAAGCAGACACAAAACATATGCTAACACATATTAACTATGACTAAACTAACCTAGCTCGGAGATTAACTAATGGAAACACATAAACATTATTAACACATAAACAGAGAATTACTAACATAAACAGAAAATTACTAAAATAAACGAGAAGGAAAAGGAATTACCTTTTTTAAGGGCAGCCTTTGGTCGAGATTGAAATTGGAGATCCTTTGCTCCTCAAACCCCAACTCAACCACAAAGAAGAATAAAATTTAGACTAAATCCCAAACTTTGAAGAAAATAAGCAAGGGTTCCACTTCTAGTCGGATCCCTTTGCTAAAATTTATAGGTTTCAGGATTCTTGCACTTATGAAAATGCTTGTGTGTGTGTAACAGTGGATAATAGGGGTTCGTTATATAGAACCCCAAGACTCTAATATTTTCGTCCATAAGCTATGTAGGACATTTGAAATTGCAAGGGTTTCTCTTTGAATCCTTGTGATTCATTGACAACCAATAGAAATCAAGAACAAGCGGACAAAAACCATTAAGGTTTCGTCCTTGTTTGTGCGAGAAAACAAAAGAAAGAGAGATGACGATTTTTACCTTCATATATGGTTGACATGCGGTGGAGTGGAGGAGAGAGAGAAAGAGCATTAATTGCTCTTGCCCCAAATGCCTTGACAACCTTTTGCTCAAAACTGTAAATGCCTGAAGATTTATCATTTCCGGCAATATTGTGACGAAGGGAGAGAATTTATCTCTCTGGCAGCTAGGGTTTCGACCCTTTTCAACAAAAAAGGAAAATAAGAGGGGCGTTTGGGTATATTGTAGTGATATAAGGGATGTTGGGCCGGGTCCCGGTGAAAGGAATGGGCTTGCTGCCCAATTCATGTAACTCACGAATTATGAAGGGAAAAGGGACAATTTTGCAAAAGATGGTCGTAATTGAAATCTCAACTTATAAATCAAACATTTCAGTCGTAGCCATATTTAAAGTGTAGAAATTAAATACTCATTTCAAAAGTGACCACAATTAACACATAATTTAATTAACAATTTCAATTTTAACCAATTTTGAAAGTAATTGCAATTAAAGTCAAATAAACTGTAATATTGAGATGTAATTGATTATTTATTCAATGAATCATATTTCTCAATTTAATGGAGTAAAATACCTATCAATTGATTATTAATAGCTTAAAACAATTGATTAAATTGTTTTCACTATTTTGAGTTTGAATTTTAATAAATATGTTTGAAATTCTGTCACACCCCAAAACCCACTCTAGACGTGACCGGCATCCGACGTCATGAACAGCATCGGAAGAACCTAAAAGATGCAATAACAATACTTGAACCTGCCAGGTTTAATATTCGCATCCAACAGTTTATAAAATAAATGTAAACAAATCATGAATATATGAATTAAATCAGCGGAAGTCTTTATTAATCAAATACTTAGTCAAACGTAATAACTTGCCCGATAGTTAGTCAATAACTCCACAACTACCCACAAGAATGTATACTATGGAGCTTCTAAGATAAAAGAATAATAGTTTGACTCATCGGGGCGCAGCCTGAAAAACTAATATAATGAATAAACAAATAAATAGGGTGTCCCACGAATTAACCTTTGGGCTCACCAAATCAGTAGCAACAACAAGTCCTTCCTAAACGCCCAGAGTATCAAGAACCTGCTCTTTTCCGTTACCTAACATACCATCAAAAATAACAATGGTATGTCTGAGTACTTCGTACTCAGTGAGTGCCTCGGGGACAATAAGTATGAAGAAAATAGAGTACAATAATACATAAAGAAATTAGTCCTGAAAATCATGTGAAACCAATGTAAGAACAGTTATTCAGTTTGTATATCTCAATAAGAATTATCAAAACCGATTATAAGGCCTCTTGTCAAGGTACAACTTCAAATATGCCTTTCAATTGATCATAATTAACAACAACAATTCCATGAGAGAAATAAGAATATCACACATGCCAATACAGGCCCAAGAATCAAGCACATCGAAGGGATGACCGTAGTGGTTCCCTAGTCACAGCGCACCACATCGGAATATGTAATTCTCGGTGGTTATCCTTCCTCCCGAATAGCTAGGCATAAATCACACTCCGGGTAGTGAACCCGGTAGTGGCCACTCTTCCTCCTAAATGGCTAGGCAATTATCACACTAGAATCCATAGTGACTACCCTTCCTCCCGAGTAGCTAGGCCAAACACAACAATCAAATTCATAGCATGGAAGCTGAATTATAGCATACAATTATCTCAATGTAGTCACATCATCCATTAGCATTAAGTTTGAAAATGTTTCCACTACTTTAAACAAAGTTCAATTGTCATAGTTTCTCATGAAAACCTCATTACCAACCATTAACCCTTATTATTGATCATCTCTTTTAGAGGAAAAACAGTTGGGATCACATATACATGTATAGGGTATAGTACAATTAAGGTCTAATGTGGGCTTGCCCCCTCACACACACCAACTATGATAAAAACATGAATTAGAGTTTCAAAATATGAGAAGTTCACCTTTCTATTCAATAAAGAACTTTTGAAAAGAAGTCATGCATTCTAAAATAAGATTTTCAAAAGAGACATACCTTAATTAAGCCTTACGTAATTCAACAATTTACTTTTACAACGAAGAACACCCAAAACCCTAGCTTGAGTCACCTTGAGAAAGATTACTTTGCAAACCCTAGGTTTTTCATTCAAGAACCATGTTAAGAATCATGGGTTTAATGCTAGGATTGATTAATAATGTTAAAGATGTTCTTACCTTAAGGTTTGGAGACTTGGAGAAAAGGTTTTCGTCCTTAGGGTTTATGAGAATAAGAATAATTCATAAAATTAACTGAATCCCGCTATTTATATACACAGCTGGCGGCTAGTGAAATACGGCCAGAAATACGGACCGTATTTCAAAATACGGTCCGTATTCTATGGCCGTATTTAACAATAATGAAAACAGTGAGCAGTCTTAGGGAACAGGTGAAATACGTCCAGAAATACGGACCATATTTCAAAATACAGGCCGTAAACTCTGGCTGTATTTTATGATAGCCAAAATTAGTGAGCCATCTAAGAAGGTGGGTGAAATACACCCAAGGTATGCAGACCGTATTTCAAAATATGGGCGTATTCTTGGCTGTATTTTACATTTTACAAAAACAGTAAAGTCCAATTCTCCAAGACACTTTTACACTTAACTCGGATCTACGGGTGTTACAAATTCTTAAAAATACACAAGATATGCAAGACATATACAATAATATACTTAATTATATTTTACCAAATGAAATGAAAAAATTGCATCGAAACAATTTTGTAAAATCATATTTGACTTGTAAAAATGTATATTTCACTCTGTTTGTGACTCAAGAACATTGAATAATAAATAAAATTATTGGAGGGAAAATATTAAGTGTCAACAAGAGCCCTAGCCTTCCAGATAGGGCAAATGGTATTCAGGCGCATATTCCCACACCAAGTCGATTGCAAAGGAAAATTCGTGCCAAACTGGCAAGGTCCATACGCCGTTCGCAAAGTACTCGCAGGAGGGGCATTGATTCTAGCAGAGTTGGATGGCCAAGAGTCGCCCAAAGCAATCAACTCAGATGCAGTCAAAAGATATTATGCATAGGAGACACATTTCCTATTGTAATCGCATCGTTTGTTTATAAGCACTATATTTGACCTATATCTTATGGCAGAGATACATTGAGAATCCATATAGGGTTCAGTCATTATCTTTGTATTAGAAAATCCGAGTGATGTTCCTAGTAACATGAACTACACGATGATTTGATTTCTCGAAGTGGGATACCAAACCACGTAGGAATCGATCACATTATTAGGAAAAATAGCATTCCCACTAAGTTCGAACTATGTTCCACCTGATTGATCATTACAGGATAAGTAGGCACTCCATGAGCTAGGTCATACCAATAAAAAAATTCTTAGGAAGCCACTGAGGCAGAATTTTTGAGAGGTCCTTCGCCAATACAACCTCAACTGGTGCAAAAAATTTCAGAGGATCTCAAAATTCCTTCACAAAATTCAGCACGAGAGTTCGCTGATACAACTTTAACTAGGGCAGAATTCTTGAGAGGATCTCAAAAATTCCTTTACAGGACTCGGCATGAGAGTTCACCACTACAACTTTAACTGAAGAAGAAGTTTTGAGAGGATCTCAAAAATTTCTTCACAAGACTTGGCATGAGATTTTGCCAACAGAACTTCAACTGGGGTAGAATTTTTGAGCGGATCTCAAAAATTCCAATCGGGACAAACCAAAGGTCATTGAAGACTCTGCCTCGAAACGCTACGCATAACTGCAAAAGACTCTCATTTAAATTGCGCATGTCATGACAATAATAGGAATTTTTTTGAAAACTCTATCTTTATTGCAACTTACTTTCAAAATTTCATTTTTTTTCAAATTCATCTTCTATACTACTGTGGTTTGAGCAAACCATGCGGATGTCACCTCTAACGAAACAAAGGGAAGATATGAGAAGGGTCAACGACAAGGATCAACCTCATTAAAACTCACATTTTTTTTTTGTGGATTCAGGTTTCCCAATATAGTCAGGAGGAAGACAATTTATTCCTCTAAACCGTTTGCTCATTGTGTCAAAGACATGTAAGATACAGCTCGCCCGAGAAGAGCCTAACACATACCGCACAGCACAATCTAGCCAAGAGGGCTATATAATGGACGAAGCGATATGAGGACAGCACAATCTAGCCAATAGGGACATATAATAGACGAAGCGTCATAAGGACGGCACAACCTAACTAGGAGGGCTACATAAATAGATGAAATGGCACATCTGGCCAAGAGGGCCACAACTGATATAAAGGATGAAAGAAAGATGATCTACCCTAGAGGGCCATATTTGTCAAGCATTCATCATTCATTTATATTGCCAAAAGGGCCATTCATACAAACACTGCCTAGAGGGCATTCACACAAACACTGCCGAGGGGGCCATCATTCATTTGCATTGCCGATAGGGCCATCATTCATTTGCATTGCCAAGAGTGACATTTATACAAACACTGCTGATGGGGTCATCATTCATTTGCATTGCTGAGAGAGCTATTCATATTTATACTGCCGAGAGAGCTATCATTCATTTGCATTGCTGAGAGGGTCATTCATACAAATATTATTGAGAGGGCCCTCATTCATACAAACATATGAAGGGGACCACACTCGACACAAAGTACGAAAGATGGATGATCTAGTCAAGAGGGTCATATTTTTTAACAGATTCACATCATTTATCTGCATGTCGAAAGGGTGATCATTCATACAAACATGTCTAGAGCACTACACCCGCCACAAAGTATGAAAGAAAGACGATCCAACCAAGTGGGCCATATCTGTTTAAGCATTTACATCATTCATCTACATGTCGAGAGGGCCATCATTCATACAAGCATGTTAAGGAGACCATACCCGCACCTAGTACGAAAGAAAGACGATCCAGCCAAGAGGGCCATATCTGTTCAAGCATTCACATGATTCATCTGCATGCCGAAAGGGCCATCGTTCATACGTACATATCAACGGGAACACACTCGAAACAAAGTACAAAAGAAAAATGATCCAACGAAGAGGGTCATATCTACTCAACATTCATTTCCCGAGAAGGCCATGCATTCATATCAACCAAAACATACATCAAGACATACACAATCAAACAAAACGTCGAGAGGGACATGCGAAGCGATGATGAGAGGTTCATCCAAGTCAAATGATACCAAGAGGGTCATCCATGACTAATTTAAGTTGAGAGGTCCATACAATTAAATTACGAGAAAGAGATGTCGAACACCCGTGCAGGGTCATGAAACGAAGTCAACCGAGAGGACTGATGACATTGAACAAGAAGGTCGACCATATTGCTATCAAAAAGGCAAAATTAGGTCTTGAATAATTCCAAGAAGGTGAAGCCGAATGATCAAGGTCAAATTCAGGTCTATGCAGAGCAAACGCAGAATTTTTCTTAGGCAGCCGATCGAGATAAATTGTTAATGAGAGTTAAGCTCTCTGAATAGGAATTAGGGATCGCTCTGCACCACACTCAGCCTCACTCAGTTTTTTTTTTTAAATTTAAATTTGCTTTTCCTTTTAATAAGTGAATTCGCTTTTCAAAATCTCGCAGCTGGTCGAGTTTGCACCAGGATGTTTTCTAAAATTGGACAACGAAACATTCAAGATTTTCTAAAATTATGTTTGTATACACTCTTATTAATAGGTGTGAAGTGCACCACATTTAATGACTTAGAGCGTGCAAGCCTCTTTTCCGTTTAGGTTTTGTCTGTCGAAGGTCCCAAAACCAAGGTAGTCCCGTATAAGGGATATCCTTTTCAGCCAATTGAGTCGAACTACAAGTGAAATTATTCGCAAGAACAGGGATTGATTTGGTCACATTCCAACAGATCATTCCAGAACCTCTCTGTTTTGGCACTGAAAGAGTTCGAGAGTTATTTTAGAAAACCCATGCACTAGAAGTCCAATCGAGTCGAACTACAAATGGCATGAATTCTTATATATCCTGAGATATGTAGTAAACCCAAAACTAGGGTCTAGGAATAATTTAAAAATTTGCATGCTTTTATTTTATTTTTATTTTTAAAAAGAGATTAATTTGATATGATCGGTCAAAAATCAAGTTTGTCAACTTTCATTACCAGGTTTGGCTCCGCCATCACATAACAATGAAAAGGGAATTTGTTGACACCTAATTTTTCCCTCCATTAATTTTATTTAATTAGTCGGACTTCTTGAATCACAAACGGAGCAAAATACACACTTTTACTAGTCCAAAATAATTTTACAAAAAATATTTCGATGATATTTTGTGATTTCATTTGAAAAAATATCATCTAGTATATAATTATATATCATCGATATATTTTATACATTTATTAAGATATTTAAAATTATTTATCAGAAATTATAGTCAAAATGGTGAAAAATAATTATTTAACTAATTGTTTAAACTAAATGGAAACTGGTTAATAAATGTTTACTCCATCAAATCAAGAATTTTAATTAACTAAATTAATTGTCAATTACATCTTAAGTTTTACATCTTTTTCACTTTAATTTCAATTACTTTCAAATTTGGTTACAATTGAAATGTCTAATTGATCTCTACATTAATTATGGCTACAATGAGATAATGTTGGCTGGTTGTTAAATTAAATCATAGTCATATTTAAAAAACCATTTTCTTTAAACTTGTCTAAAACCTGTGCAATTGGCCTAGTTTCCATTTAATTCGGTCAAGTCCAGTCCACAAAAGGCCAAGGTCTGGCCCATTTCGCATGATATACAACCAAATCACTCGACTTATTTCATTTGGTTGAAACGAGTGAAGGGTAAGAAACCCTAAACTCCTCACCTCTCTCCCCGTCATTCTCATGCCCTGAACCATGGGCTGGGCGAGACACGACACTCGGTGCCTGATTGTCTATGACCGAGCGAACCCATGGCTACTGAGTCTAACAGTTGTATCATGAAAGCATGCAAGATATAAAATGAACCAAGAGAATACTCTAACTCAAATATAATAGAGGATGCGAAAATAAATGTTGTAAGGCAAAACCAACATAACTGATTAAAGATGGTGTCTATGAAACCTCAGTCAAAGTACTATAAGAATAAATAGGTCTGGACAAGACCCTGACATGCCTCAAATACTAATGAACTAACTAATCCTAGAAAGCTGGAAATAGACGGGAAGCCCTGAATGAGAGGGGCTCACCAACTAGCTGATGTACTCAAGGTCTTTGGAAGCTAAGCGGCTATTGTATCCTCTTGAAAGTCGGACTACGCACCTTTGTGAAGTGCGGGCCCGCATAAGGACGTTAGTACATTTGAATTGTACAAGTATGATAAGCAATGAGCAATGATAAGGGATATATGAACAATAAAGCATAATGAACCGAATACTTATATCATGAATTGATGCGCATAGAAACCAATTGCAAATATCATGTAACTATGGCCCGCCCAATAAATAATGAGATCTCAAAGCTATGGCTGAGGCCAAAAATAATTATATATGCATATGAATCATAACTATGGCCTTGGGCCCCGATCAAACATGAAAACGGATGTAAAAGCGACTACGCGGCTCTTTATCATGACTGATGACTTAGACTGCATTCTGAGACTCGTAAATTGAATTACAAGTCTTTTAGATTAAGCTAGGGACCATAGCATGCATAACAAGTATGAACATAATCAGAAAATTGAGCTTTAACCCTAGGTTATGAAAATCAAGAACTAGAGCAAAATCATGAACTTGTTGGATTTGTGGGAATTATGATTATTGAGGTATGAGGATGATTAAACAATGTTCCTCATGTAGATAGTATGCTTAACATACCTGGAATTGCTCCCAAACTTGTATAATAATCTGGTCTTGGAAAAGAGTTCCAAGGTTTTGCTCTTTAATTGGGTTTTCTTGAAAACCCTAAGTTAAGAACATGGTTTCATGATTAGATTAAGAGCATATATATTTTGGTTTGTTGGGAGAAGAACACTTCGTTTCTAGGGCTTGGAATTATGAAAAACGAAATAAAATAACTGAAGACTGGTATTTATAGGTTATGGTCCGGGTTGAGAAATAGGACCAAAATGCGGTCCGTATACTGATTTACGGTCCATAAACCTGGACCGTAATTTAACATATTTCAAACACAATCACTGCTTTATGTTTCCTTCTTAAATGCGATCACACTTTACGGGACGTATTTCAAAATACGATCCATATTTAACAATATAAAATTTCACAAGCCAAATTTTAGAATGCATAGTGATTTTGGGTGTCACTTTACGACTTGAAATACGGGCCGCTGATTTACTATCCGTATTCTGGGGCGTAAATTCCCATCTGACAGCTAAAGAGAAATTTCCAATTCTCACATTCTTTATCTGGTTTTCTAAGTCTGGAATCATGGTCAAAGCTTAAGTTAAAGGTCTGAGGTGTTACAATATCTCCCCTTGGGATCATTCGTCCTCGAATGATGGATTTTGGTCAAAAAAGGGATTGTGAGACATGTGCACACTAACGGACGTGAGCACATGAAAGCGGGCGAAAAGGGTACGGTATTTGAATTATCATTGCGCGAGCAACTATTAACCGACGTCTAATAGGCTGAATACTGATAATGTGGAAACTATAGGAGGAAGGATCTGAGAGGGGAAGTACAATACCTTCACCGGTTTCTGCTGACTCTTCAAAGAGATAGGGATGTCTGGACTTTATGTCTTCTTCGGCTTCCCATGTAGCCTCTTCAACTTTCTGACTTCTCCACAAAACCTTTACTGAGGCCACTTCTTTTGTTCTCAACATGCGAACCTGACGATCAAGGATTTTCACTAGGACTTCCTCGTAAGTCAAACTATCATTGACTGCTATGCCATCAGTCGGGATAACCAACAAGGGGTCTCCGACATATTTTCTCAACATGGATACAAGAAATACTGGGTGTACGACAACCAATTCTTGTGGCAATTCAAGCTCATAAGCTACTAGACCAACTTTTCACAGAATTCTGTATGGTCCAATATAGCCGGGGCTAAGTTTTACCTTCTTACCAAACCTCATGACACCCTTCATAGGCGATGTCACGACCCAACCCCGTAGGCCGTGACTAGTGCCCGAGCTGGGCACCCAAACACAATCAGTAATCCGAATCATATACAGATAGCTTATACGGACACAAATATCAAACACTGTCTCAGATTATATCGACTGTCGCAAACACATCTCAAACACAACCATATATATATATATGAAGACAAGCTATCAAATGGCACGACGGACCAAAACATATACAAATGCAAGCCGACAAGGCGCCACGGGGAATGGGTTCGCCCGTAACATATAACATACAAACACACACACGTACGAGAATGGGCATAACCCACATACATGTCCACGAGACCTCTAAACGGACAACGAGAATCATATGACGGGACGGGGCCCCGCCGTGCCCCGAACAAATATATACAAATGCAACGAACGAATGTATACCAAAATGTGGGCTCCGGAATAAAAGGGAGCACTCCAAACAGCAGAAAAGGGTGTCCTAGGGCGGCGGATCACCAAAGCATGCGTACGCGCACGCGGGCGTGAAACACGGCCCCGAAGAAAGTGGGTCGATACGAAATATGTGCGAGTATGCAAAAGCGTAAGATATAGTAAGCAAATACGAATCATAATCGAACGAGAAGTACAAAAAGTAAATGCGTTTCCAAAATATCAAAATATTTACTTTCAAAATACAAATCATGCATAGGGCTCGAAAAATATGGTCGCCCGCCGTCGATGGCGCCATAACACAAAGCATAACACCAGAAAGTTTCAAATCTCCGTATCCCCGTCACATATCATACACAGCATAACGCCATACACAGCATAACACCAAATATAAGCGGAACTCGGCCCTCGAGCGAGGGGCTCGGTGAACCATAAACACAGCATAACACCAGAGTATAACAAAGTGCGCACGACAACAGAACTGGCCCGGGACTCGGCGAAAGATACAACAGAATGCACGAGCAGAGTCGTGAGTAACCATATGTACAAAATCATTATCATAGACTCAAAAGATAAGTAAAATGACCATACTTGAAAATCGGGATAATAGTCATATCATATTTTTGTCAAAAGTCACCAGAAGTACGTAAAGGAAAGCGGCGGGGCCCACGGATGGGTGTCGACCCGAGTCGGGCCCGCCTATGGAAAACATACTCATCATACACCATACAATCACCTACGAGCATATCGAGGCAATCCGAGCCTTTCTGTGAAAGATACGGGCGTTCGTAGTTACAGAATTCTGTAAAAGCCAAACTTTTTATGCAAAAGTTGAAAATCAAATATTTCAAAGACATAAAGGCCAATATTTCATCATGTCAACATACGAATTCCAAGAAACGAATAAGAGTCATAAACATGCTCGGATTGCGAGAATCGAATTTCCTCGAGGCTCGTGTCATAGCCTATTTGTAACTAAGGCATGCCAAAAGAAGAAAGGATGGAGCTTTACATACCTCAAACGCTCTCCAAGCTACTCCAAACCCAAGCTAATGTCAACCTACGTCTCGGACTCCCCAAGATCTACACAACGTCATAATATGCCAAACATTAGCTATGGACGTTTAGGCATTTAATTCCAAACTAACACTTAATTCTACAGAAATTTAAAGCATTTCCCGTAAATAGGCCAACCCCGAGAATTTAACTCGGCCAAATCAACAACAACAACATCAACAACCAACCTAGCAACATCAATAACCAATTCCGAACACATTCTAGCATTAAAACCTCTTTTCTACATAACTCAACAACATTCATTATTTTCAATTCAACGGCTTACCTTCAAGCCAACATCAACGCTTATACATTCAAATACTAACCCGAACCCCTACCAACAATATTCAAAGACATTCTAAGCAATTCATACAACATTTCCAACATCCCAAATAATACTCCAACTCACCCGAAAACAGTCCCCAACCCGAGAACACAACTATAACACCTCCCTCACTTCCAAATCATGATTTGCACCAACAATTCACATTCTAACAATGCTATTCTCATCAATATACAAATTACATCAAATGCACAATAATCTTCAAATCAGCTCCGCGACACTTACAACATCAATTCGAGTCATTAAACTCTTATCGTCAACATATAATCCATAACGACAACATTCAAAATTCCAAATAGAATTAATTCATTCTTGTCATATAATATGACCTACATTCGGCCAACACTACATATATACATATAAATGATCCTCATTCATTTCTTCACCTTACAACAATTGAACATGCTACATAAAATCAATTCATCATCTCAATACAAACCACACCTATACTGCCAAATCTCATACACACGGCCTCAACTCCAACATACTATATTTCATGATTTTCATCCATTTTAGCATACTACAACATGCATACAACATTCATAACACATAAAACAAGGTTAATTCTTACCTTTCTTCCTTCAACTTCACAACTAGCTAGGATTAGCTAGGATGAAAACTAGCGGGTTGATCGCTCCAACAACACTTCCACGCTACTTAGGGACCTCAAATTAATGGGTTTGCATCAAAGAAATAATTTTTGGATGGCTAAAATTGGACTTCAATTTTTGGGGGTTTGGCCGAGAGCCTCCCTTTGTTGTTCTTCAACTTCTTGTTTTATTTTCTAAGTGTGGAAATGAAAAGAGATGACTTAGAAGTCATCTTTTGTGCTATTATATGAATGGCACAAGTGTCCTTGGCCCACACATGTGTTGGACCAATTAAAATTGTCCACAAATTGTGTGGGCCTTCTTCAAAGCCACACGGCCAAGGCAAAGAAAAATGCATGATTTTCAACTTCCAATAATTCCAATTTTGGTCCCAAATTTTCCTAATTGTTCCATGCCAACAAATTCATGAACACTTTAGGTCTTAAAACAAAATCGAAGGTCAAAAATCCCGACTTTGTATCCCGGAATAGTTTTGTCCCTAACTTTTCATAGTTAAACCGGATTGTCCCAATATACAAAAATGCGGGATATAACATCCTCCCCCCCTTTAGAACATTCGTCCTCGAATGTTAGATTAACCTTACGGGATCTTATAAGCATTCGGGGGAGTTCCTTTTTCAACTAATTCACAATCAATAACTCATTTATCAAACAACATAGTCAAGTAAAGAATTTGGATTACTCGTAGGGCCGAAAACAAGTGAGGATACTTCTTCTTCATCTCGCTCCTCAGCTTCCCAGGTCACTTCCTCCCGGTTATTATTCCGCCACAGCACTTTAACAGAAGCCACATCTTTATTCCGCAACTTTCTTACCTGACGATCCAATATGGCTATAGGCTGCTCCTCATAAGATAGCTCCTCTGTGACCTGGATATCATCTACAGGAAATATTCTGGAAGGGTCACCAATACATTTACGAAGCATAGAAACATGGAATACCGGGTGCACTGCTCCCAAATCAGCTGGCAGATCTAATTCATAGGCAACCTTGCCTATTTTACGAATAATCTGATAAGGCCCAATATATCTCGGACTGAGCTTTCCTTTCTTGCCGAATCTCATAACACCTTTCATAGGTGACACTTTAAGGAATACCCAATCACCAATTTGAAACTCTAAGTGTCGACGGCGATTATCTGCATATGATATTTGTCGACTCTGAGCTGCTAACAACCGCTCCCGAATGAGTTTCACCTTATCAAATGACTGCTGGATCATATCTGGGCCAATCAATTTAGTCTCGCCAACATCAAACCAACCAATCGGTGACCTGCATTTCCTGCCATAAAATGCCTCATATGGTGCCATCTGAATACTGGAGTGGTAGCTGTTATTGTAAGCAAATTCAACAAGCGGTAAATGGTCATCCCAGCTACCCCTGAAATCAATAACACAGGCCCGCAACATATCTTCCAGCGTCTGAATAGTGCGCTCGGCCTGTCCGTCAGACTGAGGATGGAATGCTGTACTGAGACTCACCTGGGTCCCCAATCCTTCCCGAAATGATCTCCTAAATTAGGCGAAGCGGGCACCTGCTATCGGGAGATAATAGATATGGGAACTCCGTGAAGCCTCACAATCTCCTTAATATATAACCTGGCATAATCCTCAGCTGAATACGTAGTCCGGACTGGGAGGAAATGGGCTGATTTTGTCAGCCGATCAACAATAACCCAAATGGAATCATACCTTCGTGGAGTGCGAGGTAAGCCTGTAATAAAGTCCATATTAATGATTTCCCACTTCCACGACGGTATCTCCATCTCCTGCAATAATCCACCGGGCTTCTGATGTTCAATCTTAACCTGCTGGCAATTTGGGCACTGAGCGACGAACTCTGCTATATCTCTTTTCATACCATCCCACCAATATAAGCATCTGAGATCATGATATATCTTCGTCGACCCTGGGTGAACAGAATAACGGGCATAATGTGCCTCGCCCATAACTCCGTCGCCGACCCCCGCAACATCGGTACACATAATCCGCCCCCGTGTAATAATATTCCATCGGATGTATGCTCGAACGGGGTATTTTCCTTCTCAAGGGCTGTGTCTCTGTACTGTGCCAGAATAGGATCCTCATAATGACGTCGCTTAATCTCTCCTGTAATAGAGGATTCAGCAATACCTCGAACGAAACCCCAATATCTCCCGGAATCGGCCAAGCGGACTCCAAGACTAGCCAGCCGATGGATCTCGCGAACCATTTCCTTCTCTCTCTCGATGGCACGTGCCGCTAGGGTCGCCCAGACTTACTACCGAGTGCGTATCCGCCACAACATTAGCTTTCCCAGGATGGTAGAGAATATCAACATCATAATCTTTCGGCCAACTCTAACCACCTCTCTGCTTCGCAAGTTCGGCTCCTTTCCGCGAAAGATGTATTGGAGGCTCTTATGATCGTATAAATATCAACGTGAACACCATATAAATAATGTCTCCACATCTTCAAAGCATGAATCACCGCGGCTAGCTCCAAATCGTGAGTAGGATAATTTCTCTCGTGTTTTCTGAGCTGCCGGGAAGCATAAGCTATCACCCTGCCGTGCTGCATCAACACACACCCTAAACCAATACCAGAGGCATCACAATAAATAACATACCCGTCCAGTCCCTCAGGAAGAGTCAGGGCCGAAGCCGTAGTCAACTTCTCTTTTCGGCAGAATCGGAAGCTACTTAGCCGCAAGCATCAGTCCACTGGAACTTAGCTCCCTTCTGAGTCAGCCTTGTCAAAGGCGCTGAAATCGAAGCAAATTTCTCTACGAATCTCCTGTAATAACCGGCCAATCCCAGAAAGCTACGCACCTCCGTAGGTGTCGTAGGCCTAGG
Source organism: Lycium ferocissimum (assembly GCF_029784015.1). NCBI lineage: Eukaryota > Viridiplantae > Streptophyta > Magnoliopsida > Solanales > Solanaceae > Lycium > Lycium ferocissimum. Next base: position 19,543,560 of record NC_081347.1, on the reverse strand, counting down.
CCAATTCTTTACGGCCTCAATCTTCTGGGTATCCACCCGGATGCCATCAGCTCCAATAATATGCCCCAGAAATGCCACTGAAGTCAGCCAGAATTCACACTTAGAAAATTTAGCATATAGCTTACGTGCAAGTACGCCAAGTACCGTCCTCAAATGATCGACATGATTCGCTTTCGATCGTGAATAAACCAGGATGTCATCAATAAATACTATCACGAACATGTCTAAGAACGGTCCGAATACCCGATTCATCAGGTCCATAAATACTGCTGGGGCATTTGTCAGCCCAAAAGACATCACTCTGAATTCATAATGCCCGTATCGTGTCCCGAATGCCGTCTTAGGAATATCGGCCTCTCGTACCCGTACCCGATGATAGCCATCACCGTGGGTCTATCTTCGAGAAACACTGCACCCCGCAACCGATCAAACAAATCATCAATCCGGGGAGGGTGTATTTATTCTTGATGGTTACGTTATTCGAGTGCGGTAATCAATGCACATCCGCGCCGACCCATCCTTCTTTCTCACAAACAATACCGGCGCTCCCCGGGGTGATGTGCGGGCCTAATAAAGCCCTTCTCTAACAAATCTCTCGAGCTTCTCTTTCAATTCCTTCCAATTACGGGTGCCATTACGTACGGAGGAATAGAGATAGGGCCGAGTATCGGCAACAAATCAATAGCAAACTCTATCTCCCGCTCGGGAAGACGGAAGCTCATCTCGGGAATACATCTAAAATTCATTAGCCACCGGGACCGACCGAAAGTCGGGCCTCGCTTCTAAATCATGAACACGAACCGAGCATGATAAATATACCCCTTTTCGATCATTTTTCTTGCCTTAAGGTATGAAATAAACTTACCCTCGGCGATCTTTGTACTCTCCGCCCATTTATAATCGGTTCCCCGGAAATTAGAAACGGACTATCTTCTTTTGACAATCAACATTAGCATAACAAGAAGCTAGCCAATCCATACCCAAAATCACGTTAAACTCGGTCATATCTAGCTCTACTAGATCCGCCTTAGTGCGGCGGCCCACGTATAATTACCGAACAATCTCTATAAAGCTGGCTAGCTATAACAGAATCCCCTACTGGTGTAGCTACCTCAAAAGGCTCTATCGGTTCAGATTCTATCCCAATTTTACTAGCAACAAGGGGAGAAATATATGATAAAGTAGAACCAGGATCAATAAATGCATACACATCTCGAGAGAAGACGAAGAATATACACCGTAACGACATTAGGCGGACGCCTCCGGTCCCGTCGTCGGCCAATGCATAAATGCGGTTCGAAGGACCGCTAGAATCGGGAACTCCACCACGTCCTCTGCCGCGGCCTGCTGATGTTGGCATACCTCGCACCGCAGGGCGCATAGCTACCGAGGATGAAGATGAACCACCGGCTGACCCGTAGGTCGAAGCTGCGCCGCCCGCACCACCTCTAATCGGATAATCTCTCATCGATGGCCCCGACGGCCACAAGTAAAACACGCACCCGGTGGCACGAAAACACTCCCGGTGTGCGTCTCCCACGGTGGGAACACGGAGGTACGGGCGGTCATCCGACTACCGGAGCCTCGTCCAACCGTGCGGCCTCGAAACCCGGAGCTCGGCACCGCCCCCGAATATCCCGCACCCTCTCGATCTCTCCGGCAACCGCGGGGGGGGTGTACCCCGTCTTGCCGGCCGGGGAGGATATCTGCCCTCTGCCGCCGCCGCCGAGGCCGCCCGCCTCGAAAATCCCCGAATACCCGGACGATCTAGCCCTCGGGCCGGCCCTCATTGTGCTGGCGCCCTCTCGTGTCGGTCCCCTACCCCCGGGGCGTGTGTCCGTATACGAGCATACCATACCGGCCGGGCCGCCATCACCAAACAGCCTATCAACCATGTCCGGTCCGGTCCATCACATACCGGCATCCGGTCATGCATATCACATACATAAGCGGACGCATATCTATCCGCCGAGTCAAACTCCAAACCGTACTCCCGGACGCTCTCGCCGGCGTTTCAACAGGAACTGCCTACCTCGGCTCGCCATACGGAGGCAGAAAACGGGCCGAAAGGCCTCGCAGAACTCGTCCCATACGGCCGAGGGGCACCCTCACCTCGGACAATGCCAGACTCATACCAATTTGCGGCTACATCCGCAACCGGTACGATGCCATCTCAACCGAGATCGGTCGAAGCCTTAATCAACCGTAATGTACGCCGTGTCCGTCCGATAAACTCACGAGGGGTCCTCTCGCGGGCTTCGACCCGAAAACTCGGTGGATTACATGTCGAAAACTCACGGGCCCTCGAACCGTCACGTCGGTCGGCCCCGATCACCCCCCCTGCCAAGCCCGTGGGCATGCCCTCGCTACCAATCGAGTCAGTAACTGTACCGCCTCACGCATAGCCCCATCATCCGCCCCCGGGCCGGGGGGCCGGAGGCGGGCACTCGGCGGGAGCCGGCGGGAGCCGCCCCGGACCTGCGCCTGTGTCGGCCGCTCCAAAGCCCCTTCGATGCGGTGGTGTAGCCGCGGGCCGGTCGGGGCACATATTCGGTATGGCGCGGCACGGCCCTAGTAACTCGCGGGCTCGGGCCGGTCTCACCAACCGCCGTAGACTTGCCCTTCGCGGCTTCGTGGCCTTCCTCGGAGGCATCGCCGAAACATAACATTTTGTCGAGAGAAAAGGTCATCTATCGCACGATCTAAGATCGGAAGGAAGGATAACCTAAACGCCCTCTATCGCACGATCTAAGATCAGAAGGAAGGATAACATACTAAATGCCCTGTAGCTTCCTGCTTATAGATGTGGTGCATAACACACCGATAAACAAGACTCTACTAGACACGGTCTGTAGACATTCCGAGGACGAACCGCTCTGATACCACTTCTGTCACGACCCAACCCCGTAGGCCGTGACTAGTGCCCGAGCTGGGCACCCAAACACAATCACTAATCCGAATCATATACAGATAGCTTATACGGACACAAATATCAAACACTGTCTCAGATTATATCAAACTGTCTCAAACACATCTCAAACACAACCATATATATATATATCAGAAGCCGGCAAGGCTATCAAATGGCGCAACGGCTCAAAACATGTACAAATGCAAGCCGACGAGGTCGCCACGGCGAACGGGTTCGTCGAACATATAATATACAAACACAACGCATACGTAATGGGGCATAACCCACATACGTGTCTACGGACCTCTAAACAAAGACAAACATAATCATATGACGGGACGGGGCCCCGCCGTACCCCGAACAAATATATACAAATGCAACGAACGAATGTATACCAAAATGTGGCTCCGAATAAGGGAGCACTCCAAAACAACGAAAGGGTGTCCTAGGCGGCGGATCACCAAGCGTACGTCGGCACTGCGGGCATGAAACTGCCCCCCCCGAAGAAAGGGGTCGTACGAAAGATGTGCGAGTATGCAAAAGCAGATAATGTAGTAAAAATCGAATCATAATCGAACGAAGTACGAAAGTAAAATGCGTTTCCAAAATATCAAAATATTTATTTTAAAAAAAAAAAAAATACAAATCATGCATAAGGCTCGGAAAATATGGTCGCCCGCCCGTCGATGGCGCCATAACACAAAGATAACACCGAGAAGTTTTCAAATCTCCGTATCCCCGTCACATATCATACACAACATAACGCCACGTACACAAAACATAACACCAAATATAAGCGGAACCCGGCCCTCGAGCGAGAGGCTCGGTGAACCATAACACAACATAACACCGGAGTATATCAAAGTGCGCGCGACAACGAACCGGCCGGGACTCGGCGAAAGATACAACGAATGCACGAACGGAGTCGTGAGTAACCATATGCATAAAATCATTATCATAGACTCAAATGATAAGTAAAATGACCATACTTAAAATCGGGATAATAACCAAATCAAATTCTTGTCAAAAGTCGTCGTGATTACTAAAAGAAGAGTCGCGGGACCCACGAACGGGTGTCGACCCGAGTCGGGCCCGCCTATGAAAAACATACTCATCATACACCATACAATCACCTACGAGCATATCGAGGCAATCCTAGCCTTTCTGAGAAAGATACGGGCGTTCGTAGTTACGGAACTCTTTAAAAGCCAAACTTTTTATGCAAAAGTTGAAAATCAAATATTTCGAAGACATAAAAGTCAATATTTCATCATATCAACATACGAATTCCAAGAAACGAATTGTTACACCTCGCATTTTCGCACATTTGAATATTCCGAGTTAATGTCGGGAAGTTAAGGACAAGGTTAAAAATTTTCTTAGAATGCGTAAGTTGTTTATTCATCCTTTGTATTGGAATGGAGCGTTAAGGGTAAATTTGGAATAAGAAAGATTTGGAGGCTAAAAAGTGGGGAAATAATTTCATGAAATGGCACAAGTGTATATATGTATGTGGGACCCATTATTTTTATGACTATATGATTATATGGACTAAGGCTTACTACATAAGTCATCTTTTAATTAAAAGAAAAAGGAAGAAAAATCTAGAGAGTTTGAGAAAAAAAAGAAAGGCCAACCGGCCATGTGCCATAATTGATATATATATATATATATATATAAATGTGATGACAAAATAAGAGGCAAGTCATCATTTTGCAAGACAAGAAAATTCAAGAAAGAGGGAGAGAAAAAAAAGAAGGGAGTGTTCGGCCATGGAGTGGTCGAACGTTGCCTCCTCCACTTTGGTCATGAAAAATATTTTTCTTCATGCTTTTATACTCAATAGAAGGTCCTCGTCGACGTGGTATAGTTGTTGAAACAAGAAAACCAGTCGTTGTAGGAGTTCTTCAAGTTGGCCGAATATGGTGCATGGAGTGGTGATCATGGAAAAATTATTTTCTTCTTGCCTTTCTACTAAATGGAAGGTCCTCTATCATGTGAAGTAGTTGATGGAAGAAGTAGATTAATTGTCTTGCCATATACAACTCTAGCCGTGTGGAGAAAGTGGGAAGAGAAGGTAAGATTCTATCCTCCTTTACATGTTTTATGAGTGTTGGACGTGTTGTTGTATGAAGGCATAGATGTAAATCATGAAAATACGCATGATGTTGTTGAGCCGTGTATAGGGGCTGATTTGGTAGCATGTAGTGAATTGATTTCATTTGGTGTTTTGATTGATTGTTGTTGTAGATTCTATGACTAGAGTGAGTGTTTAATGATTCATGTTGAAATGGTAGATGTTGTGGGCTGTTTTGGAATGTTATGTGATTTCAATGTAATTTCTTGAATTTATGGAAATAAGGTTGTAGACGTATGGGATTGTTGAGATAGTTTATGAGTTTGGAGGAAGAGAAACGTGTTAGTGATTGTTCTCTTGCGTTTGAAGGAATTCGGGTGGCATGGTGTGTTGGATGGATTATTTTGAAAATTGTATATATTGTTTGGAGTGCTCCTAAATCGTGTTTGAAAGGCCTCGGAATAATATTGAACGAACGATCAATAATGTGAGTTTGAATGTACGTAGTTTATTTGAAGTTGAATGGAATGTTATTGAATTGAATTGAATATGTTGGAGAAGCTATTGTTGGTTCTATTGTTGATATTGTGGCCGAGTTCCATTCTCGGGTTGTTGTTGTTAAATTGGGCGAGCCATATTCTCGGGACGGTGTATTTACGGGGGAAACGCTGCCGAAATTTTGCGTACAAAGTGTTGCTTTAAAGGATCGACTCATAAATGCCCTAACTAAGGTTTGGTAAATGCGACCATTTGTAGATTCTTGGCGGATTTGGAGCTTGAATTTGGAGGAGCGTAAGAAGCGGAAAAAGGTATGTAAGGCTTCACTTTCTTTCTCTGGCATGTCTTAGATGTAATAGGCTTGAATACGTGTCTCGGGGATTACTCTGATCCCGTAAATCCGAGATTGAAATTTGATTACTATTCATTGAAGAAATTGAATTAAATGTTCATGAATAGTTGAAAGAAGGGTCTAAACATCTAGAACTTGCGGGAATAAGATCCGTATGCCCTAAGACTCTCATAAGTTATGTCACGAAACGTTTTATACGTAAATTATGTACGCCGCCTCATTTGACTCGAGGTGGGCCCACTATTCCCTAATTTCCTCTATGGCTCCCTTCGGTTTATTTGAACTACGATTAAAGGAAACTTTTGGATATTATTCCGACTACTAAATAAGATTTGTTTTTAACTAAACCCTTGACCCCAATGCATGATTTTCTTTCCTAAAAGTTTACAAATGTTTTCCAAAACATTCTTTTTCTTCAAAAACCCAGTTTTACAATATTGAAAGTCTTAATGACTAAAGCAATGACTATGATTCTACGATGCCTATGATCCTATGATGTCTATGATCCTATGAATACTATGATATATGACGACTACGATCCTATGAAGACTATGATCCTATGAATACTATGATCCTATGATGGCTATGGTTCTATGATGTCTATGATTCTATGGGGACTACGATTCTATGGGGACTATGATCCTATGATTCTATGATAACTATGATTCTATGATGACAATGATGATGTCAGATATGCTATGTCTATGACCCGATAAGCTATGACATGTTCTATGTTTATAGTCTCGCCTTATGATTATCGTTCCTTCAAGGTGAGACAAAGCGACCATGATTATTCCATAATGCGATCGGAGGTTTCCGACCTTACGTCACTCCGATAGGTACATGACTTCCTTGGGCTCTCTTGAATGCTAAATATGAACATGGGTTGGGGGGATGGGAATATATATATGAAATTGGGAAGGAAACTATGTTTCATTGCCACCTGGTCAGCAGGCTTATCTTCCCGGACGCGGGATGCCCGGACGCGGGATTTATGGTTGAGCTGGAGTATTCCGGCGCTATGTGGGCGAGCCGTCTCGTGCAGCACTATGACCGGATCGATATGACCAAGTAAGCATGCATGGCATCCGCCCCCGGGGCACTCGTATGCACAAAGTTACTCGCTATCCTATGACATGTTCTATGTTCTCCATGCAAGATATGATTCCTATGTATTATAAGTCACAAGCTTGACATGACATGTTCTATGTTTCTATGCGGTTATTGTTCATGTATACATTTCTTACTATGTTATTATTCATGCCTTACATACTCAGTACATTGTTCGTACTGACGCCCCTTCTTGTGGGCGCTGCGTTTCATGCCGCTTGTACCCCCGCACGAGTACAAGTCATTATAGAAGATGTTCCAGCGATGTTGGCAAGCTCCACTCACCCCGGAGAGTTCGAGTCTAAAGCATACACGTGCTATGGTCCATGATTACAGTTAGAGACTTTGCGATTATGAGAGTCGTGGGTCTAAGGTGTCGATTTTAAAAAAGAGTTTCACCTGGTTGATGTGTTTTTATTTTACGGAGCCCTCATATTTACAAACTGTGTTTACTTTGAGAAACGACGAAAAGATTTTGCAAAAAAATTTACTATGTATTTTACTTTATCTTGTCCTAAGAATCCAAGGAGTTCATATGTGTAATAAGAGTTAGCGGGTTCGCTCGGCTCCAAATATGGGGTCGGGTGCCCATCACACCCTAGTAAAGTCGGGGTGTGACACGAATAACAGTCATAAACATGCTCGGATTCCGAGAATCGAATTTCCTCGAGGCTCGTGTCATAGCCTACTTGTAACTAAGGCATGCCAAAGAAGAAAGGATTGGGCTTTACATACCTCGTACGCCCTCAACGCTAGCTCAAACTCAAGATAAATCCAACCTACATCTCGGGCTGCCCAAGGTCTACAAACAAGTCATAATATGCCAAACGTTAGCCATAGGCATTTAGGCATTTAATTCCAAATTAGCCCTTAATTCTACAGAAATTTGGGCAGCATTTCCCCTGTAAATAGACCAACCCCGAGAATTTAACTCGGCCAAATCAACAACAACAACAACAACAACCAACCTAGCAACATTAATAATCAATCCGAAAGGCAATACAACATTAATAACTCTCTTTTCCATCATTCAACAACTTTCAATATATTCAATTTAACGGCTTACCTTCAAGCCAACATCCACGCTTATACATTCGAATACTAACCCGAACCCATACCAACAATATTCAAAGACATTCTAAGCAATTCATACAACATTTTAAACATTCCAAGTAATACTCCCACTCACCCGAAAACTGCCCAAACCCGAGAGCCTCAACTATAACACATTCCTCATTTCCAAATCATGATTTGCACCAACAATTCACATTCTAACAATGCTATTCTCATCAATATACAAATTACATTAAATGTACAATAACCTCCAAATCAGTCCGCAACAATTATAACATCAATTTGAGCCATTAAACTCTCATTCTCATCATGGAATTCATAACGACAACAACTAAAACGTTAAGCGATATTAATTCATTTCTTGTCACATAAATGGCCTACATTCGGCCAACACCTCCTACAAACATATGTAGATGATTCTCATTCATTTCTCCACTCTACAACAATCACAACATGCTAACTAGACTTTAATTCATTGCTTCAATACCACACAACACACACGCACCTCACACGGCTATGCACTACACACACAACCTCAATTCCAACTTACTATATTTCATGATATTCATCCATTTTAACACACTACAACATGCATACAACCTTTATAACATACAAAACATGATCAATTCTTACCTTTCTTCTTCAACTCCACAATTTACCTAGGGTTTGCAATTGACACAACGAATGGTTGGATGACCCGAACAACACTTCCACGTTACTTAGGGACCTCAAATTAGTGGATTTGCATCAACAAATATTTTTGGAATGGCTTGAATTGATCTTGGTTTTTCCCTATTCTTGGCCGAGAGCCTCTCCTTGTGGTTCTTCAACTCCTTATTTTTTTCTAAGTGTTGAAATGTGAAAAAGATGCCTACTTGCTCATCTTTTGTGCTTATATGAGTAGTGTACAAGTGTCCTTGGCTCACACATATGTTGGACCATTTAAAATTGTTCACAAATTGTGTGGGCCAACCACCACACCACACGACCATAGCAAGAAAAAATGCATGATTTGCAACTTTCAACAATTCCAATTTTGGTTCCAAATTTTCCTAATTGTTCCATACCAACAAATTCATGAACAACTTATGTCTCAAAATAAAATCGAAGGTCAAAAGTCTCGACTTTGCATCCCGGAATAGTTTTGTCTCTAACTTATCATAGTTAATCCGGATTGTTCCAATGTACAAAATACGGGATATAACAAATAACCCTTTCTACATAATTTGACGACGTTCATATATATTCAATTCAACTTCATATATCCAAACTAATATCAACGATCGCATATTCAAATAACAATCCAAAACCTTTCAAACACGATTGAAGAATATTTCCAACAATCCGCACAATATTCCAAACAACCCAATTAATGCCCTACTTCACCCGAAACCTCCAAAATTTCAATAAGACAACCACAATACGTTTCGTTCTTCCATATTCATCAACAATCCACACATTTAACAACATTCTTGCCATAAATACAAGAAAGCATATTTGATTCACATTAGCTAGCAAAACAGCCCGCACACGATTATAATTTCCATTTGAGTCGTTAAACTTTCATTTACATCGTAGAATCCGCAACACAACATCTCAAACATACTAAATAAAATGAGTTCTTCATCCCTACATAGCACTACATACACACGGCCAAACTCACAACAATCACAACTTCAACTTAAACCATTCAATACCTTCATTCTTGTCACATAATTTATGACAACCACAATACCAAATAACATCAATTCATCATTCCTACAACACATGGCACATTCACGGCCACAACAACAACACACGGCTAAAACTTAAACATCACACTTTCATTCATTTCATTCATTTCTACATATCACAACATGCACAAATCATCCATCAAACATGTAAGGAAGATTAAACCTCACCTTTTCCATTGAATTTCTTCACTCGGCTAGGCTTCCCAATCGCACAAACGAATATTTTTCTTGCTCCAACAACCCTTCCTTGTTGGCGAGGACCTTCCAATTGATATGAATGCTTGAAGAAAACAATTTCTCATGATCACTTTATGGGGCTGGTTCGGCCAGCCCCTCTTGACCGGTTCTCCTTCTTCTTTTTTCCTTTCTTCATATTTCTTGAAATTTCTAGAAAACAAATGATGAAGATGATTAAGTTGATCATCTTATACATACATATATAATTAATACACATGGCCATGGCCCACAATTCCATGTGGCCGGCCACCTCCCTCTTTTTTTTTTTTTTTTTTTGATTTTCAAGTTTCCAAAACTCCACTTTTGGCCCCATGTTTCATGAAAGATTAGTTTCCATAATTTCACTCTTACCCCAAATTTTCCTTAATATCTCCATCCAATGAAATCATAAGTGACTTATGTCTTACAACAAAGTCGAAAGATAGCCTTGTCCATAGCTCTTCGCAACCAACTTAAAAATATTCCGACGTACAAAATGCGAGATATAACATCCTTCCCCCCTTTGGAACATTCGTCCTCGAATGTTCAACTAGTCGTATAAAGTCTTAAGGATCTCGAGGGGGGGGGGGGTTTCCTTTACTACCACAACATGCAATCTCATTTACCAATCATATTTCTCTTTCATTTCCTTTACTAACCTTTGCCCTCCTTTTTGTGGCCAACTAGTTCTAATGACTTGCTTAAATCGTCTTAAAATCTTTCTTTACTCATCTTGTCACATTTTCAACACATTGTCTCATGTCGTTACCTTAACTTTAATCCGAACTCTTCTATCGTCCCTTTGCTTGGATATTGCTCTCAACTTTCTTGTCACACGCGATGTTGCAATCTTTACCCGAATGTACGAAGGCGGTCAAATTATTCTAAGAACCGCCTTAACGTAGCTCCACTAATCCCTATGTTTCACTTTATCTTCGCTTCTCTTCTCCTACCACCAGCGTCGGAATACATTTTGGTTCAACCATAAGCATGTCATGTTCGTTCTCAGTACTAGTTCCACCTCGGTAATTTATCTCAAATCATCTTAACATCTTTCCTTAATGCACCGAAGGTATTATCATCGTATTGTTGTTACCGACCTTAAACTTTTCTCGTTAAGCACTCACTGGGTCTCACCTCCAATGTATAAATATTCATAGGTAACAGGACTGCCCTCGCAGGACCTGCATATTTAATCTTAGTCACGATCGTTCCTTTTCCTAGTTCGTACTATTCCACATCTTACCCCCCTGCTCGCATTTGCTAGGAGTCTACCTTATCATACTTCTTTTCCCCGCTTTTCTTACTTTCTACCACAGGAAATTTTCTACTGCTAGCAACCACTCTATGGCCTACCCCTTAACCTCTGATCCCGTATAGCCGTAGTACCTTTCACAATGTCTCCGTAAGCTACTCGTTACTTTCCTTTGCCATATTCCCTCTTAAAGTCTCCATTTCCTAATATCATGTTACTCTGGATACTTATAATTAATTCTCAGCGCCATCTCGATTATTGCCCTGACTTCTATGCTTTTACTGCTGGCTTTTCGATCTCTCTAGCTTGTCTTAGCAAAGAACTTTACCTGCGGCCCACGCATTCGTATCCAGGACATTGTAGCGTCGATTGTCTTCGCCTTACACTTGTATCTCTCTCCCTCGCTTCCCCCCTTTAGGGGTGCACTTATACTATCATCCAACTTTACTTTGCCCTAAATCCGTATTTCCAATCTCAATTAAGCGGTACTTTTATCCCGATATTTGATCCCCTTGCCGTTCATTTACTCACTTTCTTTCCTTTCCAAATATCATTGTGTTAGGACCTTCCAAGTTTAACCTGTGATGAAAACAACATCGACTTGCCTTATAACATTCGTGCAATTTATATTTTTCTTCTCACTTGAACTTCGTTACCTTGTCCAATTAATGTCTTCCATATACCGCCACATTGGTCGCCGGAATGTATATGTCCTTTGATTTAACCATGTACAGGATATCTTATGCATACCTATATACACATATACTCTCTACTATCTCACTTCCAAGATACCTTCAAACACTATTCCAACTCACCCTAATTCCAGAGCTGCGACGTACCTTTTTTTTTCCTCTTTATCGGTCTAATTCGCCTCATTCTGCGTGACCTTTTTGGGTTTCTGCCCACTCCTCAGACTCTTAATTTGTCCTTAAATCACTCTGACTCCTCATTTACTTCTTGCGTCTGAATTTGTAGAACTTTCAGAAAACTTCCCAGGGGGGTCACCCATCCTAGAATTTCTCTCGCTTCAGCATGCTTAACTTTAGAACTCTGGCGGAATACGACACTTTATCGCTCGTATAACTGCGTCCACCCTGCTGCATCACCTTTGTCACGTATTTTAGAGTAAGTCAAAGTCCTAACGGATTTCGAAACGTCCTCCTAACACGTTTCCCTCCGAATTAGAAGGGTTTCTTAGTCTCCTGACTTCACAATTTCTATTTCAACTCCCTTTCATCCTCAATATTCACGTCTCACCTCTAGACATGACTACTTTCCCGTCTTAGACCTCCAGATCTCAATGGCGAGGAATGCACCTCGATCCCCGTTTCTTACAGATACTCAATTAGCGGTCCTTGGATTTCTACCCTCATTTTTCCTATAACTGGGTTTTTCACATTCCCGTCACTTATAGTACCCGTGTCCTTAGCTACACATGTCATGATCTACTATTATCTATCGTTATCTCGCTCTCTTCCTATTTTCTCCGCCGATTACCCTTCCTTTTCTTACGCTCACTATCATTTCCACTATTGTATAACGCTTATTCGAACTTTTCCTACAGAACTTGACAAGCCTTTCTTATTCGTTCTATATTTCACTTTTCCGTTTCACACTCGTCGTTAGATTCTGGCGACATAGATCATATCGTGGCTTTAGCCACTTTCTCACTAGGCTTTTCTTATTTTCATAATAATCTTCACTATATCTTACCTGTAACCAATCCTACATTGTAACGCTTCTTAATCCTTGTTGATCAACTTTACCCTTAACATTTCACAAACTATCCTATCGATACCTTCGTATCCATCACGATTCCTTTCCTCCGTACTCTTATCTTAATCGTACTATTACCCCTTTTTAACTATAAGCTCGTCGTAATTCGTTCCTGCTTGTCCATTCGGTCGGCACCTTAAATAACTCCCTGGTAAGATTTGCCAGTCTTCTCTAAATCATCCCTTAGTGTCATAAGCCCTTTTCAATTCCTCTGTACCCTATCAACATCAACCTTATAATTATTATTATCCTCGATTCAATAATTAGCTTCTTTCTCGGTGTCGACCGTACTCGTAAATTAGTCAATCAATTTTTTTTCATTACTATTGGCACGACCTTCGAGACATATTACAAATCTATATCCCATTTTCACTTTATTTACGGGAAAATTTCGGCGAGTTTCTCCAGAATCGTTACTATCTCAAACACCGTACACGAAATACCAACAATGCCTCACGGGGCCAACATATATATACACATATCATATCATATCACAGCCTCACAGGGCTCCCAACATCATCGACAGTACAAAAATAATGAACATAGCTTGTATGCCCAACTCAATCAGCACCTGTCACACTTTCTTGTTTACTTTCCCTCTTAATCTTCAACTTGTATTTCGATCGTACTTCAATATCTTACCCGTCGTATATATTTCATATCGTTTCCTACCTACGTACTTTGTAACTTCCAATGTCGCTAGTCGCTTTCTTCCGTCGATGCCATTTCTCTGCTGAAGTCAAAGGTCAGTGTCAGGAATCTCATTTCCTATAACTTGGCTCTACGGCACGATCTAAGATATCAAAGAAGAATAACCATCCTAGATGCCCCGTAGCCTCCTGTTTATAAATGTGGTGCGCTTCACACCATAAACAGGACTCTACCGGACACGACTTTGCAGACAACCCCTAGGACGAACCGCTTTGATACCAATTTGTCACACCCTAATTTTTGTTAGGGCGTGATGGGCACCCGACCCTTATTTAGGGCCGAGCGAACCCGCTGACTCACATAATACTCATAATCACACTAGCTTTCAAATTATGACACAAATACGTAACGATAGTTTTTTGTAGAATAATATACTTTTTACCTTTCTCGAATCAAAGGAAATCTGTAACATATAGAAACATATAGAACTTATAATACAATGCGTAATAACACATCGGACATATAGCCGCTACATAACCGACATCTTATACCCACGACACATGTCTACAAAGTCTCTAACATGGAACATGAAACCATATCATAAAGCTCTAGCTCAAAGCACTGGGAGAAAATGGAGCTCGCCAATCCCGCCGGAACATCTCTCGCTAATATCTTCAACTCATACGGGTGTACTGCGCGCGGCATGAAACGCAGCCCACGAAGAAAGGGGGTCGATACGGAATATGTCGAGTATGTAAAGCATGAAATGCAGTAAGCGGGATCATCCGAAGTAAAGAATATTAAAAATTATGAAACTTGCCTTCGAAAACATTTATCATGCATATCAAAATCATATAATCATCATATTAATATATATATATATAAATACGTATACCTATACGAGGACGCGGTAAGTAAAATCATATCATAATCATGTCTTCATATCATCGTACATATATATATACGTACCGGCCCTCTTGAGTGAGGGACTCGGTGAGCAAAATCATATCATAATCATGTATGCATGTCCATATACATATATATATACCGTACCCGGCCCTCTAGTGAGGACTCGGTGAATGAGATCTTGTCTTTGGCGCCATCATCATGTCATCATATACCGTACCCGGCCCTCTAGCGAGGGACTCGGTCGTACCCGGCCCTTTCGGAACTCGGTGAAATATCATATATATACCGTACCCGGCCCTACAATGAGGGACTCGGTGAGATAATCATAACCATGTGCACGAATACGTGCCGACCTGGGACTCGGTGAAAGACATATTGAGCTTGCACGAGCAGAGTAGTGAGAAACCATATGCACACAATTCATTTCATGGACTCAATGAAGTAGTCCAATCGAAGCGTCATTTGAAAGTCCGGACGTTAGTGATATCAAATAGCTTTCGGACATTACTCGGAACATGTCATATATCATAAGCATATCAAAGTGTCGTAGAGATCATAGCCATACATCAAATCAATCCGAGTCCGCCTCGGAAAGTTACGAACATTATTCACTTTAGAACTTTCTACGAACAAATCGAAGCGATCCGAGCCTTTCTGTGAAAGTTACGGACTTTCGTAGTTTCGGATCCGTTTAGGAACCAAATTCTTTTGAAAACATACCTTTATGCAACTTTTGAAATTTAATTATGCAAGTGACATAAAGACCATGATTTGACCATATTAAGAATACGAATATCAAGAAGCCAATAAGATTCATAAACCTGCTCGGATCATCAGAATAAGACTGCCTCGAAATTCATGTCATAACTTATTTTCAACTAAGACATGCCAAAGAAAGAAATGTTGAGCTTCACATACCTTAGCCGCTTCCTAAGCTACTCCGAACTTACGTCTCGACCTCTCACGATCTACAATAACATCAGTAGGCATCGAACATTAGCCATAAACATCGAAGAATCCAATTCCAAGCCATTACTTTTTCTACAGAAATTTCAGCAGCACTTCCCCTAAATTGGACATCCCGAGAATTCAACTCGGCCAAATATTCAACAACAACACCAACAACCATATAAACGATATCAATACGCAATTCCAAACGCATTCTAACATTAATAACCCTTTCTACATAATTTGACGACGTTCATATATATTCAATTCAACTTCATATATCCAAACTAATATCAACGATCGCATATTCAAATAACAATCCAAAACCTTTCAAACACGATTCAAGAACATTTCCAACAATCCGTACAATATTCCAAACAACCCAATTAATGCCCTACTTCACCCGAAACCTCCAAAATTTCAATAAGACAACCACAATACATTTCGTTCTTCCATATTCATCAACAATCCACACATTTTACAACATTATTGCCATAAATACAAGAAAGCATATTTGATTCACATTAGCTAGCAAAACAGCCCGCACACGATTATAACTTCCATTTGAGTCGTTAAACTTTCATTTACATCGTAGAATCCGCAACACAACATCTCAAACATACTAAATAAAATGAGTTCTTCATCCCTACATAGCACTACATACACACGGCCAAACTCACAACAACCACAACTTCAACTTAAACCATTCAATACCTTCATTCTTGTCACATAATTTATGACAACCACAATACCAAATAACATCAATTCATCATTCCTACAACACATGGCACATTCACGTACCACAACAACAACACACGGCTACAACTTAAACATCATACTTTCATTCATTTCATTCATTTCTACATATCACAACACGCACAAATCATCCATCAAACATGTAAGGAAGATTAAACCTCACCTTTTCCATTGAATTTCTTCACTCGGCTGGGCTCCCCAATCGCACAAACGGATGTTTTTCTTGCTCCAACAACCCTTCCATGTTGGCGAGGACCTTTCAATTGATATGAAAGCTTGAAGAAAACAATTTCTCATGATCACTTTATGGGGCTGGTTCGGCCAGCCCCTCTTGACCGTTTCTCCTTCTTCTTTTTTCCTTTCTTCATATTTCTTGAAATTTCTAGACAACAAATGATGAAGATGATTAAGTTGATCATCTTATACATACATATATAATTAATACACATGGCCATGGCCCACACTTCCATGTGTGGCCGGCCACCTCCCTTTTTTTTTTTTTTTTTTTTTTTTTTGATTTTCAAGTGCTAAGGAAAGCGAGTCATATGTTGTGTGTCGGGCAGGAATTACGAGTATCGAGTTAATGACGTTCTAATGATGTTTTGGGAAAGAGTTATAATGTCCCTTAGATGGTTATTGAAGTGTTAAACAAGTGTTAAGAAGGTTCCATAAGGATTGGAGATCAAACGAACGACGGAGAACATTTCTGGGAGAAGGAGTTATACGACCGACTTATACGGTCCGTATAACATTATACGGTCCGTATAAGGGCCGTATAACACCCGAGAGATGATGACGATTAGTGGTGAACCACGACCACTTATACGGCCGTGAAAAATTCCACGGACCGTATAAGTGTTGGTCCGAAATGTTTGCGAGTGAATAAGTTCAATTATATAATGTGTTCCTCTCTTCATTTATTTCATTTCCCACATTTCTTCATCTCTCTCAAGACCTCTAGAAGGTTCCATATACTTCATCCACAAGAACACAAAGGAAATTGATGATCAATATCAAACCATTCAAGTGAATCAAGAGTGTGAAACCCATTAAAGTCATCTAAGTCAAGAAATTCAAGAGAAGTGAACTAGGGTTTTGGTGCAAGAAGAGTATTCCACTCAAGGCTTGTTCTACACTATCTAAGGTAAGTTTTATGATCTTTTCATGTTGTTTGAAGTATTGAAAAGTTGAAACACTTGGATTGTAGAAGAAATAGAAAATGGGTCATAAATGTATGAATAGTGTCATTGTTGAGTAGTAGTTTGGAATGAATCATGAGTATGGATATGTAGTGATTATGAATATGTTATGAATGACATTTAGAACATGGAATGAGTATTATATGTGAAAGAACATGATAGTGAACTATGATCATGATTATGGAGAATTTGAAGTGAAATTGTGAAATGTGGATAATGCAAATGAATGATGATTGTTGTTTATGATATTGTGATTGTTGTTATGAATGTTTGGGAGTTGATATGGAATATGGAGGAAGTCGTATAAACAAAGGAAATGCTGCCCAATTTTCTCTAGCTTTAGTAAGCACGTTCTTATAATTGTTTAGCTAATGTCGATACGAATTCTCTTGAAGGTAGAACGTGTGCATTAAAGGAGAACGAGCAAGCGATAGAATAGTTAAACGACAAAGGTATGTGAGGCTAGTCCTTTCTTTCTAAGGCATGAATCTTATGGCATGAATTTCCTCCTTCTTCATGAATTTCCTATCTTCAAGAAAACTAAGAGTTGAATAGCCATATGAGATAAGAGATACACTATGAGTACGATAATGATGATGATAAGCTTAAGTCTAAAGATTCTAGAGTCCATGATATGATGTTCCTATAAAGCTAATGATGCTATCTATAATCTATTGATGTTGATCATTATATACACTCACCTTATATGCTAATTCCTTCAAGGTGAGGCAGAATGTTTATGAATGCTCCATAATGGAATCGGGGGTTCACGACCTTATGTCACCCCGATAAAGTATAGTTGTCTTGAATTTCCATGCATGCACTATGATGACTACATTATGATGGGTTATGATAAGTATATTATGATGAGTATATGATGATGATATTACACCGCGCCTATATGGCCGGGCAGTCACCGCTAAGGCGGGCAGCGTATACACCATGGCCAGATGGCATGGGCAGACACCACTAGTGGGCGGCATGAGATGGTACCCCGGACGCGGGAGGCCTGGACGCAGGCTAATGCTAATGATTATCACACCGTACCTATATGGTCGGGCAGCTTATACATTTATGCATACATGATATGATGATGATTATGAAAGTAAGCTAGCATGCATTATTTCTTTTATGATTCAGTCAGTTACAGATTGCTCCTCATTTGATGCCTCCTCATTTCATTGATGTTTCATTATTGTTTATGCCTTACATACTCAGTACAATGTTCGTACTGACGTCCGTTTTCTTTGGACGCTGTGTTCATGCCCACAGGTAGACAGGGAGGTGATCCAGACTCGTAGGAGCTATTAGCTGATTTGAGAGCACTCCATTTTTTCGGAGGTGCCATTGATTATTCTTTTGGTATATATGTATATATATGTTTTGGGCATGACGGGGTCCTGTCCCGTCTATATGTCTAGTACTCTAGTAGAGGCTCGTAGATACGCAGTGTGGGTAGTATGGTCTATATATATATATATATATATATATATATATATATATATATATATATATTTTATATAAGGGCTCTTATGTATATAAAGTAAATATGTTTCAAATGAAAAATAGTTTTCTATGATTATGAGCATAAGAAGTATGAATGAAAGCAGATGAGTAATAGAATGAGTGGTGCTCGGTGGTTAGCCCGGGTGCCCGTCATGGCCCTAGTCGGGTCGTGACAAAAGTGGTATCAGAGCGGTTCAGTCCTAGGAAGTGTCTACGAGCCGTGTCTAGTAGAGTCTTGTTTATGGTGTGTTGCGCGCCACGCTAATAAACAAGAGGCTACAGGGCATTTAGGAAAAATGACCATCTTTCTTCTTATGAGATCGTGCGATAGAGCCGTGTATAAGATTTTATCCTCCCTAATAGTGTGTTATGATTTCAGAAATGCCGCCAAAGGGAAAAGCTAAAGTCGCCCGAAGGGCAAGACTACGATGAAAAGGCGGGCGAAAGAGAGCCGCCAATGAATGTAGATGAGGGTGAATCACATAATGAGGCTCCATCTAATGCTTCTTCCACCCCGCCTATTACAGAAGAACAAGAAGGGGCTTCAGCTCCAGCTCCTATGCCTCCAGTTCCTCCACCGGCTACTTCGGGTCAACAAGTGACCGAAGCTATTCATTTATTGACGCAGTTAGTTGCCGCCCAGGCACAGCGGCAGAATGCGGGCCCAAGTGATCGGTCAGCTAGTACCAGAGCCCGTGATTTTATGAGTTTGAATCCTCCGGAGTTCTTTGGGTCAAAGCCGGATGAAGATCCGCAAGGCTTTATTGATGAGATGTTGAGGACATTAAAGATTATTCATGCCTCCGAGACCGAATCTGTGGAGTTGGCATCGTATAGACTCTGGGATGTGGCGGTCTTATGGTATAATAATTGGATAGCATCGAGAAAAGAGAATGCGCCTCCTCCCGTTTGGCAAGAATTTGTAGATGCTTTCATTCGCCATTATTTGCCACCCGAGGTCCGCCGAGCTAGAGCGGATAGATTTCTAAATTTGAAGCAAGGAAATATGAGTGCCCGGGAGTATAGCCTTCAATTTAATTCTTTGGCTAGATATGCCCGACTATGGTGGCCGACATAGAAGATCGGGTGCATAGATTGGTGAGTGGCTTAGGGCCACATTTGTTTAAGGATTGTTTGACGGCTTCATTGCCAGATGGGATGGATATTTCCCACATTCAAGCCCATGCCCAGAATCTAGAAGGACAACAACATCCGTAGAGGGGTGATCGTGATATTGATAGAGGGCAAAGCAAGAGGGCCAGATCTATGGGCACAGGTAGTGATTATAGAGGGGGATCAAGGCAGACATATTCTAGACACTCAGGCCAGTCGGTGACTAGTGCACCTCCCCGATTTACGGGTAGGAGATTTGATCGCTCCTTTCGTTCAGGACAGGGTCAGAGTTCGAGGGCCTCAGGTTCTCAGTTTGGGGGAGATTATAGCCAGAGGAGACCTCCGGTACCGCGATGCAGTCAGTGCGGTAGATTACATTCCGGACAGTGTCGCCAGGGTTCGGATGCTTGCTATACTTGTGGCCAGGTTGGGCACATGATGAGAGATTGTCCGTCGATGAGTGGTAGAGTTGGGGTCCAGCCCACAGGATCAGCGGCTGGTTCTTCTTCAGTGCGCCCGGTAGGGCAGACTCCCCAGATTCCAGCAGGCCGAGGTAGAGGCCGAGGGGGAGCATCTACTTCAGGTGCCACTCAGCCCCGCATATATGCTTTAGCCGGACGACAGGATCTTGAGTCCTCCCCAGATGTGGTTACAGGTACATTGTCCGTATTTTCTCATGATGTGTATGCATTGATAGATCCGGGTTCTACCTTATCTTATATTACTCCATATGTTGCTAATCGTATTGGGGTGAAACCCGAGCCAATTAAACCTTTTGAGGTATCTACTCCGGTTGGTGATCCCGTGATAGCTAGACAAGTATACAAAGATTGTATAATTGTGATATGTGACCGCCAAACTAAAGTTGATTTAGTTGAGCTGGAAATGTTAGATTTCGATGTGATTATGGGTATGGATTGGTTGGCCTCATGCTATGCTAATGTT
Organism: Lycium ferocissimum; assembly: GCF_029784015.1. Taxonomy (NCBI): domain Eukaryota; kingdom Viridiplantae; phylum Streptophyta; class Magnoliopsida; order Solanales; family Solanaceae; genus Lycium; species Lycium ferocissimum. Next base: position 19,522,531 of record NC_081347.1, on the reverse strand, counting down.
GATTGCCGAATGAAAGTAGTTCGATTTCAATTTTCGGGAGAGCCCGTGCTTGAATGGAAGGGTAATATGGCAACTCCAAGAGGTAGGTTTATTTCCTACCTTAAGGCAAGAAAGATGATAGCTAAGGGCTATATTTATCACTTAGTCCGAGTTCATGACACCGAAGCAAAGTCGCCAACTTTCCAATCCGTTCCGGTAGTGAATGAATTTTCGGATGTATTTCCAGATGAACTTCCAGGCCTTCCTCGGAAAGAGAAATTGATTTCGCTATTGATGTGTTGCAAGATACCAAGCCTATTTCTATTCCTCCTTACCGAATGGCTCGGCGAAATTGAAAGAGCTAAAGGCACGGTTGAAAGATTTGCTCGAGAAGGGTTTATTAGACCCAGTTCATCACCGTGGGGAGCACCTTGTCTATTTGTAAGAAAGAAAGATGGCTCCTACGAATGTGCATTGATTATAGGCGTAGTTGAATAAGGTGACGATAAAGAACAAATATCCTCTTCTGAGAATTGATGATTTATTTGATCAGCTACAAGGTGCCAAGTGGTTTTCCAAAATAGACTTGAGGTCGGGTTATCATCAAGTGAGAGTTAGAGAAGAAGATATTCCCAAGACGGCTTTCAGAACGAGATATGGCCATTATGAATTTCGGGTGATGTCATTTGGGTTAACTAATGCCCCGGCCGTGTTCATGAATCTGATGAATAATGTATTCAGGCCTCTCTTGGATCTATTCGTAATAGTATTCATTGATGAAATTCTGGTGTACTCTCGCACGGAATCGGAACATGCCGATCATTTACGTATTGTTCTTGGAATTCTTCGAACTCGGGAATTGTATGCAAAATTTTCAAAGTGCGAGTTTTGGTTGAATTCTGTGACATTCTTGGGTCATGTTATTTCAGATGATGGCATTCGAGTTGACACTCAGAAAATTGAAGTTGTGAAGACTTGGCCAAGGCCTACGACGCCTACAGAAGTTCGTAGTTTTCTGGGATTGGCAGGTTATTATAGAAGGTTCGTAGAGGGCTTTTCATCTATTTCAGCCCCATTGACGAAGCTAACCCAGAAGTCAGCTAAATTTCAGTGGAATGATGCTTGTGAGCGTAGCTTCCAAGAGTTGAAGGACAGATTAACCTCAGCTCCAGTCTTAACACTCCCAGAAGGGCCAGATGGTTATGTTGTGTATTGTGATGCTTCTGGTGTTGGGTTAGGATGTGTATTGATGCAGCATGGTAAAGTCATTGCTTATGCTTCGAGGCAGTTGCGGAAACATGAAAAGAACTACCCAACTCATGATCTTGAATTGGCTGCGGTTATTCATGCATTAAAGATGTGGAGACATTACTTATATGGTGTTCATGTTGATATCTATACGGATCACAAGAGTCTTCAATACATTTTCAAACGAAGGAGTTGAATGCGGCAAAGGCGGTGGTTAGAATTATTGAAAGATTATGATGTGAATATTTTATACCACCCGGAAAGGCAAATGTAGTAGCGATGCGCTTAGCCGCCGATCAATGGGTAGCCTATGTGAAGTTCCTTCGGAGAAGAAAGAATTGATTCATGAGCTCCACCAACTAGCTAATCTTGGAGTACGTTTAATTGATTCAGGTGGTGCAGGAGTTAGTGTTAATAATCCCACAGTTTCGTCCTTGAACATGGAAGTAAAAGAGCGGCAATATGAAGATCCTCAATTGAGCCATTATAGAGATACATTTCATGAAAAAGAGAAGTCTCCATTTGAAACTTCTATAGATGGGATTCTTAGATACCGAGGCAGGCTATGTGTTTCGAATGTTGCAGAATTGCGTCGTCGAATTCTAGAAGAAGCTCATTATTCTCGGTATTCTATTCATCCAGGAGCGACAAAGATGTATCATGATCTCAAGTTGATATATTGGTGGGATGGCATGAAAAGAGACATAGCGGAATTTGTAGCTCAAAGCCCAAATTGCCAGCAAGCAAAGATCGAACATCAAAAGCCAGGAGGATTATTGCAAGCAATGGAAATTCCTACTTGGAAATGGGAAGTGATCAATATGGATTTTATTGTGGGATTACCTCGTTCCGAGGCAAGTATGATTCCATATGGGTGATCGTGGATAGACTGACGAAAGCGGCTCATTTTCTTCTGTCGAACCACATACTCGGCGAGAAGATTATGCAAGGTTGTATCTCAAGGAGATTGTGAGACTTCATGGTATTCCGATATCTATTATCACAGACAGAGAAGCACAATTTACAGCTAAGTTCTGGAAATCCTTTCAAGAAGGTTTGGGTACTCAAGTAAAGCTTAGCACGGCATTTCATCCGCAGACCGATGGACAGGCCGAACGTACTATTCAGACCTTGGAGGATATGCTACGAGCATGTGTTCTAGATTTTGGTGGTAGTTGGGATGACCACTTACCCCTAATTGAGTTTGCATATAATAATAGCTACCATTCCAGTATTCAAATGGCTCCGTATGAAGCTTTATATGGAAGGAAGTGCAGATCTCCAATTGGATGGTTTGAAATCGGAGAAGTACAACTAATAGGCCCCGAGTTGATTCAACAAGCAGTAGAAAAAGTCAAGGTGATCCGAGATCGATTGTTGACAACCCAAAGTCGCCAAAAATCTTATGCGGACAACCGCCGGCGAGACTTAGAATTTCAAGTTGATGATTGGGTATTTTTGAAGGTGTCGCCAATGAAAGGTGTGATGAGATTTGGTAAGAAAGGAAAGTTAAGTCCTCGATATATTGGACCCTATAAGATTATCCGCAAGGTGGGTCAAGTAGCTTATGAATTGGACTTGCCTTCAGAACTTGAATTAGTCCATCCAGTTTTCCATGTCTCAATGCTCCGCAAGTGTGTTGGAGATCCTACGAAGATTGTGCCAATAGATGATGTTCAAGTGACAGAAAAGCTAGTTTATGAAGAAGTGCCCATTGCCATATTAGATAGGCAAGTACGAAGACTTCGAAACAAGGAAGTGGCCTCAGTTAAAGTCTTGTGGCGAAATAACAATCGAGAAGAGATGACTTGGGAAGCGGAAGAGAAGATGAAATCCACATATCCGCATTTATTTCAGTCCCCGGAAGAGATCTATGATGAGACATCGAGATTATGAGGTATGTATGTTTTCTTTTTATGCATATGGGTCGTGTGTGGCCAATTTATATTGCTATTGTGTTGTGGCCCTGTGAGGCAATGTTATTATGGGTTGTTGTGATAGGATGGTAGTGCCATATTACAGGGGAGACTCTGGCAAAATTTTTATAGAATCCCCGATGACTTAACATTCGAGGACGAATGTTCCAAAGGGGGGAAGAATGTTACACCTCAAAAATTTCCCGTTAGCGTACAGTGAATAGACTAACGAAGGGCATGATGTATACGATGTTTTGATAAGTAAGAAATAGCCTTTAATGGTCCTAATTAAGATTTCCAAAGACATTCGAGGTAAGAGAAGAAAGTTGTTAAGGAAAGCAAGTCATATGTTGTGTGTCGGACAAGAATTACGAGTATCGAGTTAATGATGTTCTAATGATGCTTTGGGAAAGAGTTATAATGTCCCTTAGATTGATGTTGAAGTGTTAAACAAGTGTTAAGAAGGTTCCATAAGGATTGGAGATCAAACGAACGACGGAGAACATTTCTGGGAGAAGGAGTTATACGGCCGATTTATACGGTCTGTATAACATTATACGGTCCGTATAAGGGGCCGTATAACACCCAGAAGAAATGATGTCTGGCTAGTGGTGAACCACGACCACTTATACGGGCCGTGAAATGTTCCACGGACCGTATAAGTGTCCGTATGTGGAAGTCCGACACTTATCGGAATAAGTTCGATTATATAAATGTGTCTCTCACTTCATTAATTCATTTCATTTCTTCATCTCTCTCTCAAGACCTCTAGAAGGTTCATATCTTCATCCACAAGAACACAAAGGAAATTGATGATCAACTTCATCAAACCAACAAAAATCAAGAGTGTGAAACACATTAAAGTCATCTAAGTCAAGAAATTTCAAGAGAAGTGAACTAGGGTTTTGGTGTAAGAAGAGTATTCCACTCAAGGCTTATTCTTCCTACACTATCTAAGGTAAGTTTTATGATATTTTCATGTTGTTTGAAGTATTGAAAAGTTGAAACACTTGGATTGTAGAAAGAATATAGAAAATGGGTCATAAATGTGGAATAGTGTCATTGTTGAGTAGTAGTTTGGATTGAATCATGAAATATGGATATGTTGTGATTATAAATAGGTTATGAATGACATTTAGAACATGGAATAAGTATTGTATGTGAAAGAACGCGATAGTGAACTATGATCATGATTATGGAGAATTGAAGTGAAATTGTGAAATGTGGATAATGCAAATGAATGATGATTGTTGTTTATGATATTGTGATTGTTGTTATGAATGTTTGGGAGTTGATATGGAATATGGAGGAAGTCGTATAAACAAAGGAAATGCTGCCCAATTTTCTCTAGCTTTAGTAAGCACGTTCTTATAATTGTTTAGCTAATGTCGATACGAATTCTCTTGAAGGTAGAACGTGTGCATTAAAGGAGAACGAGCAAGCGATAGAATAGTTAAACGACAAAGGTATGTGAGGCTAGTCCTTTCTTTCTAAGGCATGAATCTTATGGCATGATTTCCTCCTTCTTCATGAATCTCCTATCTTCAAGAAAACTAAGAGTCCTTGTTCATGAATAGCCATATGAGATAAGAGATACACTATGAGTACGATAATGATGATGATAAGCTTAAGTCTAAAGATTCTAGAGTCCATGATATGATGTTCCTATAAAGCTAATGATGCTATCTATAATCTATTGATGTTGATCATTATATACACTCACCTTATATGCTAATTCCTTCAAGGTGAGGCAGAATGTTTATGAATGCTCCATAATGGAATCGGGGGTTCACGACCTTATGTCACCCCGATAAAGTATAGTTGTCTTTGAGTTTCCATGCATGCATTATGATGAGTATATTATGATGAGTATATTATGATGAGTATATTATGATGAGCATATGATGATGATATTACACCGCGCCTATATGGTCGGGCAGTCACCGCTAAGGCGGGCAGCGTATACACCATGGCCAGATGGCATGGGCAGACACCACTAGTGGGCGGCATGAGATGGTACCCCGGACGCGGGAGGCCTGGACGCGAGCTAATGCTAATGATTATCACACCGTACCTATATGGTCGGGCAACTTATACATATATGCATACATGATATGATGATGATTATGAAAGTAAGCCAGCATGCATTATTTCTTTTATGATTCACAGTCAGTTACAGATTGCTCCTCATTTGATGCCTCCTCATTTCATTGATGTTTCATTATTGTTTATGCCTTACATACTCAGTACAATGTTCGTACGACGTCCGTTTTCTTTGGACGCGTGTTCATGCCCACGGGTAGACGGGGAGGTGATCCGGACTCGTAGGAGCTATTAGGCGATTTGAGAGCACTCCATTTTCCGGAGGTGCCATTGATTATTCTTTTGGTGTATATTATGTTTTGGGCATGACGGGGTCTGTCCCGTCTATATGTCTAGTACTCTAGTAGAGGCTCGTAGATACGCGGTTGTGGGTAGTATGGTCTCACAAGTTCTCTCATATATATATATATATATATATATATATATATATATATATATATATATATATATATATATTTGATAGCCGAAAGGGCTCATGTATATAAAGTGAATATGTTTCAAATGAAAATAGTTTTCTATGATTATGAGCATAAAATGTCATATGTATATATATTCTTATACTCAGATCATATAATCTTCATCCCTGACCCGAGCCTAAAATTTGCTCAGCGCGTTCGCACCCCGTGGTGGCGCGTTCGTGCTGAGTTGGCCCTTGGCCTTCTGCGCGTTCGCGCCACTCCCAGGCGCGTTCGCGCAGACCATTTTCCTGGCCTGCCAGCCCGACTTGTAATGTCCATATCTCCTTGCCCCAATGTCCTATTGAGGAGCGATTTGTTACGTTGGGAACTGGACTTCATGAACTTCACTCTGGGCTTTGCTTTGTCTCAAAACTCGCCATATACTAAAAGATATTCTTCCTCCAAGTTGGGCCAAGTTTGCTCATCATATTTTCTCCAAAGTCCGACAGACTTAATTTCCTTGATTCACTTGCCTGCCAATCCTTTCGGTACTTCTCATACATGATCTTAAACCCTTACAACCATAAAATAGGCACATATCACTTCAGCATTCACAATTAAGCAGTTAACACCTACGGAACTCAACGTCCGAACTGCGAAGTGTAACATTCTTCCCCCCTTAAAAACATTCATCCTCGAATGTTGTAGTTACAAATCCACGACGTTTTTACTGATGTCTTGAAGTGACTGTCCTTCTCTTATACTCCGATCGCCTTATTTTTAACATAGGTTGGTCAACCTCTTCTCTCGCAATCATTTAGAATCTCCAACCGTGAGGTTCACACGCTTCTAATTTCCCTCATCCTTCCTTTATGTCTAAACCTGTAGGTCTCCTTAGCACACCTCCCAGGGGGGTCACCCATCCTATTACTACTCTGGCCCAAGCACGCTTAACCTCGAAGTTCTGATGGGATCAGGTGCATTAGTGCTGGTATGATCACATCCATCCTACTGCGTGGCCTTTATCACGTGACCTAAAACAAGTTGAAGTTCTAACGGATCCCAAGAAAAATTCCGGTCATGCATCTCCCTCCGAATTGGAAAAGTTCCTCATGTTACTGACCATGCAAATGTTGTTGTAGTCTTTGGAACTCCCTATTACTTCTCGATTTTCCCATTGTCGGGTCTCATAGTTTCTCTAATACCTTAGTCAGTCCTTGTGCTCGTACTCAAGCTTACTTGCTTCGCCCCTTAAAGGCTTTACCTTATGGTGTTGTATTCCGTTGCCATTCTCGATCGAAATTTCATCCCATAATAATCCTTTCGTCCTCGCTTTTTATACTTTCCCAGTCACTTCCCCTTCCATTCATTGGCTGTACATTTCAATCATACTTGCAACACTCTTACCATATCTGACTTATAATCCTTTTAACCAATACTTACCTCTATGCTGATTTCTTTAACTGCCATTTTCCCTGCAATCCTAATATCACCATTCGCTTCCTTTGCCAGTACCATTCTTCGGCTGAATCAAGGGTTAGTGCAGGGAATTAAATTTCCTATGACTTGGCTCTCATCGCACGATCTTAGATATGAAAGAAGGGTAACCATCCTAAATGCACTGTAGCCTTCTGTTTATAAATGTGGCGCGCAACACATCATAAATAAGACTCTACCTGCAGGGAATTTCATTTCCTATGACTTGGCTCTCATCACACGATCTTAGATATGAAAGAAGGGTAACCATCCTAAATGCCCTGTAGCCTCCTGTTTATAAATGTGGCGCGCAACACACCATAAACAAGACTCTACTGGACACGACTTTGCAGACAACCCCTAGGACGAACTGCTTTGATACCACTTCTGTAACGACCCAAATCGGAGGGCAGCGACTGGCAGCGAAGACCCTACTCAGCTGGGTGCCATACTACTCTTCCATCCAGGAATCACAACTTTTCGTGAACCTTTAATCTACGAAATGACGTTTCTGTCAGGTAAAAAAAAAAACTTCTCAAGAAAACTCTTTCGTCAAATCAGGGACTTCTTCCTTATCATTAATTCAAAGAAAACCTTTAGTCACAATAAAATCTATCAAAATAAAATAAAGCATAAAAACACATCGGCCTATATGGTCGCTTTACATAACTGTCGACTCCTCGACGCCCTATCCACAGGACACTGTCTGCAAAAGTCTCTAACATACACGACATACCATAATATAAGTACTCTGACTCGGCAACACTCCGAACTGAGATGGAGCTCACCAATCCACCGATAGCCCGGAAACATCCTATAGCCAACGTCTTCTACTCATCCGTATACACCGCGTGGTACGAAACGCAGCCCCCGAAGAAAGGGGTCGGCACGATTTAATTGTGTGCGAGTATGTAAGGCATGAGTAACATCGTAGTAAGAAGTATAGAACATAACAGGGGATGAAAATGACCCGTACATTTGATTGCCTCTTAAGGCGGATACCATAAATGCAACTTTACCCTTTTTAAATCAATATGAACATAAAATCATGGAAGACATCTAAAACATTTTAATGAATGTGCAAAGATAAATTAAAACATCACCAAATAGGCCACAGCGTCACCCCCTGTCAACTGTGCCTTATATATATGTACATCCTGCAATAAAGTACACGAGCGTCCCCCGTCAACCGTGCCATATATATACATATCACAACAAAGGCCACAAAGACGCCACCGTCAACTGTGCCATATATATACATATCACAACAAAGGCCACAGCACACCCCTGTCAACTACGCCATATATATACACATCACAACAAAGGCCACAGTGTCACCCCCTGTCAACTGTGCCATATACACACACAACAAAGGTCACAGCGTCACCCTCTGTCAACTGTGCCTTATATATATACAACAAAGGTCACAGCATCACCCACTATCAACTGTGCCTTATATATATACAACAAAGATCACAGTGTCATCCCCTGTCAACTGTGCCTTATATATACAACAAAGGTCACAGCGTCACCCCTTGTCAACTGTGCCTTATATATACATAAAGAATGAAAATGAAATAATAGAACTCTGTAATGTCACAAAATAGCTATATACATATATTATACTCATGGCATGCATAGGAGTTCAAATAAAAACTATCGCTCTATCCCACCTTAAAGGAACAATTTATAAGGTGGGATCAACAACAATGAAATTAATCGAGAAAATCATGAAATAGCTTAACATTTTTATGTCATCGTTGAAATCATATTTGAGACCTTTAAGCATAAAATCATGCTCAACGTAATCCTCATAAAAAATATTCTCATTTTTAACATCATAAGAAGCTTTAAGAGTCATAAACTTCTAGCTTTTGAAATCAAGGAGGATGTGGAAATACTTATGGAATCAAACCATAGGAATCATGCCTTTGAAAGAAAGGGACGAGCCTTAACATACCTGTTCGACCTCCTATTAGCTACGCTTATTTGTCCATTAAGAGGATTTACACTAACGTTAGACTCATCATCGCATACTTGTACCAAGTTTCTCATCAAACTATTTTATATTCTGCCGAAAATCATGCAGCATCTCCCCTGTTTATATGCCTAGCCCGAATTCTCAATTAAACAACCAACAACGACAACAATAATGTCAACATCAATAAGATCATTTTCAACACCAAATTATTTCATAGAACAGCCCACACGCTGTTTTCCAACTTCCATAATCAACCAACCCATTATACAATCATTTAACCATTCTATCTTCGTGAATAAGTTGGTATTTACAAAAATAGGAGAAGATCCATACCTTTCTCCCTTTAATATTGTTGTATCTTCACTTCTCCACCCTAAGTTTAGGCCGCAACACGCCCCTACATGATTCTGCAACAATAACTATACGCTATCCGGACCGAAATTTGGGAATTATACCTGGTTTGGGCTAAATTTTGGTTTGGGGAGTTGGGGAGAACTCTCCAGAATTTTGGAGAGTATTTGGGGTGTTTGGTGAAGAAAATGAGGGGTTAGCCCCTTTAAATAATGCTCCAGAATCTGCCTGCACCGCCTCTAAAATTGTTCAGCACGATCGCGCCACCTTTGGGCGCGAACTTGACCACACACTTATCCCTTTATATACCTTTCGAGGGCTGGAAAAGCCCTCCAGAAAGCCTCGGACATGGAGAAGCTTTCCAAAAAGATAACTTAAGAATAGAATGGATTTGCGCGTTTAAAGGAATATTTCACGAACTTCAGAGCCGATACTACAAATAACAAGAGAAGAAAGGTGCTCGAGGAGGAAGAAACCCAAGGAAAGTTAAGGGTGAAAGTAGGAAAGGTACACTAATGGGTTGGTCGAAGGAAGAGAGTATTTAGGAGTAAAGTAACTGGAAATCTTTAACCATGGGAGTAAGAAGGATACTTTAACGAGTTGGCGGTAGGAAACCGATTACTCATCAAGGAAAGAACGAGGATGATGAGTCGACCCAATTGGTTAGAAAATTAATGACATGGAACAAGTATTCATGTGAAGACCGAGAGATTCGATCATAGAGGAAATGAATGAAATGTAAGGAACGTGCATGGAAGACCACCCGGCCGTAGCATCAGAAAGATAGATAAAGGTTCGATGAAAGAGGATAGAGAGAGTGTAAACTGTAAGAATCCTGTGCTAAGAGAAAAAGTATCAGGACGCTCGAAAAACTTGGATGCACAGCTGCCACACAAACGCGTAGTTAGGAAGGATTATGAGTAAGTGAGCTAAATGGACGAAAGGACTAGTAGTGGATGGAAGGGTATGGAAATGTTGAAAAAAGAAAATGATGATATAGACATAAATGGAAGAAGAACTCAAGACAAGCAGAATTTTAGATATGTTATAAGCAAAGTCAGGAAGAAAGACGGGGAGTAAGGTATAATCGAAGACTTCATAAAAGGACGTGGTGAATCCCGATGTCCCCATTAACTTGTGGGTCCAGGACACCGTTAGTCATAAAAGACAGAGGTATGAAAAGACGAAAAAGAAGGCATCGAAATTGGATACCCTTATGAGTATTCCAACTAAACACAATAGTGTAACTAGCAAAAAGGATAAACAAGGCAGACCATACGATGACAGAACCCCGACCTTGAACACAATAGTACGTTGCTCGATGAAAGCCCTCGTTACTGCAAGTTAAGTGAGGCCCATATGCTGGGGTTTTATAAAGGACATACAAAGAGATATATGAATAGTACATGGAAAGTTGAGCAAGTCCTAAGAAGGACTCTGAAGCCAAATATGGGCATAAGCCCTCCAAAAGGACGATTTAAGGAAACATTTTCGGATGATCTGACTTGGAGGGGGAAAATATACCCTCATAAGTTTGGAATTTGGAAAAACACCAAGCATGTAAGTTGTATATAATTGAAAATTCTTTCCAACCATAGGTTGTGGGCCCTCACACAATATCGGAATCAAAAGTTATGGCCTTTTTACTGAATGAACCCGCAGGTAGAAAAGTTAAGCCTGCGCGAACGCGCCCAAAGGTGGCGCGATCGCGCTGAACAATTTTAGAGGCGGTGCAGGCAGATTCTGGAGCATTATTTAAAGGGGCTTACCCCTCATTTTCTTCACCAAACACCCCAAATACTCTCCAAAATTTACGGAGAGTTCTCCCCAACTCCCCAAACCAAAATTTAGCCCAAACGTGTATAATTCCGAAATTCCAGTCCGGATAGCGTATAGTTATTGTTGCAGAATCATGTAGCGGCGTGTTGCAGCCTACACTTAGGGGGAGAAGTGAAGATAAAACAATATTAAAGGGAGAAAGGTATGGACCTTTTCCTATTTTTTATAAATACCAACTTATTCACGAAGATAGAATGGTTAAATGATTGTATAATGGGTTGGTTGATTATGGATGTTGGAAAATAGCGTGTGGGATGTTCTATGAAATACTTTGGTGTTGGAAATGATGCTATTGATGTTGATATTGTTGTTGTCATTGTTGGTTGTTGAATTGAGAATTCGGGCTAGGCATATAAACAGGGGAGATGCTGCCCTATTTTATTTGAGAATATAAAATAGTTTGATGAGAAACTTGGTACAAGTATGCGATGATGAGTCTAACGTTAGTGTAAATCCTCTTAAATGTAGACTTGCGAGCTCGGATAAATAAGCGTAGCTAATAGGAAGTCGAACAGGTATGTTAAGGCTCGTCCCTTTCTTTCAAAGGCATGATTCCTATGGTTTGATTCCATAAGTGTTTCCACAACCTCCTTGATTTCAAAGCTAGAAGTTTATGACTCTTAAAGCTTCTTATGATGTTAAAAATGAGAATGTTTTTTATGAGGATTACGTTGAGCATGGTTTTATGCTTAAAGGTCTCAAATATGATTTCAACGATAACGCAAAAATGTTAAGCTATTTCATGATTTTCTCGATTAATTTCATTGTTGTTGATCCCACCTTATAAATTGTTCCTTCAAGGTGGGATAGAGCGATAGTTTTTATTTGAACTCCTATGCATGCCATGAGTATAATATATGTATATAGCTATTTTGTGACATTACAGAGTTCTATTATTTCATTTTTGATTGTGCACTGCACTCATTTTCATTCTTCATGTATATATAAGGCACAGTTGACAGGGGGTGACGCTGTGACCTTTGTTGTATATATATAAGGCACAATTGACAGGGGGTGACGCTGTGACCTTTATTGTATATATATAAGGCACAGTTGACAGGAGGTGACGCTGTGACCTTTGTTGTATATATATGAGGCACAGTTGACAGGGGGTGACGCGGTGACCTTTGTTGTGTGCGTATATGGCACAGTTGACAGGGGGTGACGCTGTGGGCTTTGTAGTGAGGTGTATATATATGGCACAGTTGACAGGGGGTGTGTTGTGTCCTTTGTTGTGATGTGTTTATATATGGCACAGTTGATAGGGGGTGTGATGTGGCCTTTGTTGTGATGTGTATATATATGGCACAGTTGACAAGGGGTGACGTTGTGGCCTTCGTTGGGATGTACATATATATAAGGCAGAGTTGACAGGGGGTGACGATGTGGCCTATGTGGTGATGTTTTAATTTATCTTTGCATATTCATTAAAATGTTATGTACACATTGATTTAAAAAGGGTAAAGTTGCATTTATGGTATCCGCCTTAAGAGACAATCAAATGTATGGTTCATCTTTGTCCCCTGTTATGTTCTATACTTCTTACTATGATGTTACTCGTGCCTTACACACTCAGTACACTATTCGTACTGACCCCCTTTCTTCGGGGACTGCTTTTCATGCCGCGTTGTGTGCGTACAGATGTGTAGAAGACGTTGGCTATAGGATGTTTCCAGGCTATCACCGGATTGGTGAGCTCCATCTCGCCCGTAGTGTTCGCCGAGTCGCAGTACTTATATTATAGTATCTCGTGTATGTTAGAGACTTTTGCGTTGCATAAAGTGTCTAGTGGATAGGGCGTCGAGAAGTCGACAGTTGTGTAAAGCTACCATATAGGTCGATGTGTCTTTATGCTTTGTTTCCTTTGTAAAGATTTTATTTGTGACTAAAAGTTTTCTTTGAAATAACGATAAGGGAGAAGTTGTGACTCCTGGATGGAATAGTTGTATGGCACTCAGCCGAGTAGGGTTTTGGGTGCCAGTCGCGGCCCTCCTGTTTGGGTCGTGATAGAAGTGGTATCAGAGCAGTTCGTCCTGGGGGTTGTCTGCAAAGTCGTGTCCAGTAGAGTCTTGTTTATGGTGTGTTGCGCGCCACATTTATAAACAAGAGGCTACAGGGCATTTAGGATGGTTACCCTTCTTTTAGATCTAAGATCGTGCGATGAGAGCCAAGTCATAGAAAATGAAATTCCTTGCACTAACTCTTGATTTCAGCAGAGGAATGGTATTGACAAAGGAAGTGAATGATGACATTGGGATTACAGGGACAATAGAATTTGAGGGAATCAGCACAGAGGTAAGTATTGTTAAAAAAAGATTATGAGTCAGATATGGTAAGGATGTCGCAAGAATGATTGAAATGTATAGCTAATGAATAGAAGAGGAAGTGACTAGGAAAGTACGAAAGGACGATCGATAAAGGTTCAGGCATATTCAGAGTCATGACACAAGAGGTAAGCTTATTTGCATTTATGATTGTTTTCTGGATTGCTTATACAACTTCTAGATGTGATGTTGCTTGGCCGATGAAGGAAGTAAAGATTGTATCGACCTTAGGAACATGTGGTATATTTTTAGCTAACCCTTGTAAGAAGACTTTGCCTCGAATTTTTTTTTCAGATGGGTATTGTGAAGGTTATTTGATGATAGAGAAATTAGGTGCAATGTCGATTTATGTGTAAGGAGAGAAGAGAGTAGGTGTATAAGTGAAGGTAAAATATCGCAAGGATCGATTCAATTGCTGCAGGAAGGTAAAGGATGTGAGGTTGATTCTTTTAGACAAGGAGATAGGGTACGAGTACGAGTACGAGTACGAGTAAAGATTTCTAAGTAAAGATCTATTGTCGGGATTCACAGTTAGGATGTGGAAAAGTGTGCCAGGAAGACCTACAGATTTAGACATACGAAAAAGGGAATATGAGAAACCAGAATAGCCCGAGGGAAAATTAGGAGCATATGAGCTTTGCAATTAGAATTTCGAAGTGGTTGTGAGGTATGAGTCTTGTTAGTCGGTCAAAAGAGGGGAGATGTATTAAAGCTACAGATTCAGGACAAAATCAAATGGCAACGGGATATCTCGCAAAAACAAAAAAGGGGTGTTGAAAAGAGATAGAAAGATAAGTCACAAATGGCTACATCGAGTATTATGTATACCCTTATGATTGATGTTACGACGTGTCAAAAGTATTGATTGTGTTGTATATCAAAATTGAGGTAGCAAGCGCTACAAAGGGAATCAAGATTGGGTTTTCTCGAGAATTAAATTCAGATAGCGGTAGTTCGACTAATAATATAAGAAGGTGCGTTAGGAAAAAGAAGGTTATGATATCATGAAGGGGAGAGAAACTTGGACAAGGAAAAAAAGAATACCCATTGAGGATCAAATAATATATAATTGAGGAAAAGGTCAGGATGAAAACAGGAAAGCAGACGATAGGATCAAGCTTGAATAAATCAACAGGAGATAGAGTAAGATTGTGCGTGACCAAGGATGAATGTGAGGACTCCAGAACCAACCTATGCATCCTTATAACCAGAATTAAGGAGGTGGTAAATAATGGGCACTCTGCCAAAATTCTCCAACAAAAAAAATTCTTATTAAAGGACAAGGACCAAAGATTTAGGAGATCACGAAGATTATACGTCTATGATGGTTACAGATTGATTAGTGGGAAAGTATGGGACTAGATGATATGGAATGATAAGATGAAGATGACACTATAAGTGGACATTGGGCGTTAATTATTGGAATAAAAAGTACTATTCCGGCTGGACAGATAGTTGGGTACATCATCGTTTCGAGTATCCCTAGGGATTATTATAGGAAAGATTTGAGATTTAAAGTAGTATTTTGGGTAATGACAAGTAGGGAACTTGAAGGATTCGTAAGTGAAAGAACAAAAGCAATGACGAAAGGATTATTATGGGATGAAATTTCAATCGAGAATGGCAATGGAATACAACACCATAAGGTAAAGCCTTTAAGGAGGGAAGCAAGTAAGCTTGAGTATGAGCACAAGGGCTGACTAAGGTATTGGAGGAATTATGATACCTGGCAATGGAAAGATCGAGAAGTAGTAGGGAGTTATGAAGCAAGATGAGCTAAGGAATGCAAGGAGAAGCAATGAAAGTAGACGGAGATAAGGTGGCAAGAAAATGATTCAAGGATATTGCGATTGGTCGAAACAAGCTGGTGACAATGAACCCTCGTGAAAATTTGAGCCGCTAGTTATATCAATTGTAAGAGTGTATGACATAGAACTATATAAACAATCACCATGATGAGATGGCTAACAGAATGGTGTGAGGACGATAAGGAGGATACCATTGATAGTTGACAAATGGAATTTTTAAAGGGACCGATAACCAAAGTACTTATGGGTAACTGTGGTTACGAAGTTTTACCGCTACAAGGAATCTTAAAAATTAGCAATGGGAAGTAGTTGTATGTGTTAATTGATGGCTTTTATTCGAGAGTTCCAAAGGCCAAAGCAGCATTTGCTTGGTCAGTAAAGTGAGGGATTTTTCTAATTCAGAGGTAGATGCATGATCGAGAATTTTTTGGGAATCCGTTAGAATTTCAATTTGCTTTAGGTCTCGTGAAAAAGGCCACGCGATAAGATAGATGCGATCATACCAACACTAATGCACCTGATCCTATTAGAACTTTGAGGTTAAGTGTGCTTGGGCTAGAGTAGTACTAGGATGGGTGACCCCCCTGAGAAGTGTGCGAAGAAGTCCTACAGGTTTAGACCTAAGAGAATGGTGAGGAACTAGATCAGCTTGAGGGAAATTAGAAGTGTGTGAACCTCACGGTTGGAGATTTTCAACGATTGCGGAAGATAAGGTGGACCGACTGGATAGAGAGAGGGAAGACGTATACGGTTACAAAATTAGGACGAGTTTGAATAGTATTAGGGACACTTGGTAAGTAAGGTGTTAGTAAAAGGATACGATAGGTTATGTGTGGTTATGTTAACTAGTAAAGATAATCAATGAGGTTATATGTTAAAGGTAGTGACCGAACACGGTATTGAAGTTCAGGTTGCAAGTTCCAAAGGGCAAATTGACATTATTTTCTCTGAAAGTTAGGATTGGGTAAGCCTAATGCAATAACATCAGAGTATACAGAAAGAATGGAGTAGGTAGTATAGAACACAAGACGAAGGTAAAGGGTTTGAAATTAGATTCGATAAGTGGGCGGAGGACAAGAATAACGAATGAGGATGTGAATTGGGAGAAAATAAGCAGGGTTACAAAGGTACCAAGGGATTTGTGGTTCTTGAGGGGTATTTGAAGGGAAATGTGTAGTCATATTGACACGATTATCTCGGAAACGGAAAAGCCTTCCAAAAATAGAACAGATTTGTACTTCTGAGAGGACATTCTACGAACTTCCGGGCTAATACTATAAAGTGGCAAATGGAGAAGAGCACTTCGAAGAAAAAAAAGACTCAAGGAAGGGGCCATTGTCCACTGATAGAGAAATGAATAGCAAGTAAGGGGGAGTACTTGCAAGTCGGCGAGTAGCCATAGCCATAGCCATGGCGAACCAAAGCCACCTTTACAGGAACTGAATGTTAGTTCAGTTATATAAGAACAGAAGGCTATAGCATTATGAAAGAGTTCAATAAAGAGCTAAGGGAGAATGAGAAGAGGTTGACCAACTTATGTTAAAGATAAGGCAATCGGAGCCTAAGAGAGGGGCAGTCACTTCAAGACATCAGTAAAAACGCCATGGAGTTGTAACTACAACATTCGAGGACGAATGTTTTTAAGGGGGGAAGGATGTTACACCCCGTAGTTCTGCACGTTGAAATTTTTTTTAGGTGTTAGCGATTCAATTGCAGACATCAGAGTTATTGTCAAGAAGATGCCAGATCATAGGTGCGTGTTTTATAATTATAAGAGTTCGAGTTCACGTAACAGGTTATAGAAGGATTGAAAAATGAGTGAACTAAGGAGATTAAGCTTCCGAGGCTTTGAAGGAAAGTTGGGCAAGGTCATAAATTTTGGTCTAACTGGGAGAAAGAATATCTCTAAGTATATTAAGAGTTTTGAAGTGAAACAAAAGCCTAAAGTGAATTTCGGGAAGTCTAGTTTCCAACGCGACAAACCGCTCCCCAATAGGACATTGGGGTAAGGAGATATGGACGTTACAAGTCATGCTGGCTGGCCAGGAAAATGGTCTGCGCGAACGAGCCAGGGAGTGGCGCGAACGCGCAGGAGGCCAAGGGTCAACATAGCGCAAACGCGCCACCACGAGGCGCCAACGCGCTGAGAAATTTTGAGGCCCGGGTTAGGGATGAAGATTATACTATAAGAGTGTAATAATAATATACATATGATGTTTGGAGACCATATGGCGTAAATCATTTAGTACGTTGCTGGATTAAAGCCCTCGTTACTGTAAGCTAAGTGGGGCCCATATGATGGGGTTTTATAAAGGACATATGAAGAGATATATGAGTAGTACATGGAAAGTTGAGCAAGTCCTAAGAAGGACCCTTAAGTCAAATATGGGCATAAGCCCTCCAAAAGGACGATTTAAGGAAATATTTTCGGATGATCTGACTTGTAGGGGCAAAAACCCCCTCATAAGTTTGGAATTTGGAAAAACACCAAGATTGAAAGTGGTCGATAATTGAAAGAGTTATGACCTTTTTACTGAATGAACGCGCATGCAGAAAAGTTAAGCCGATGCGAACGCGCCCAAAGGTGGCGCAATCGCGCTGAACAATTTTAGAGGCGGTGCAGGCAGATTTTGGAGCATTATTTAAAGGGGCTAACCCCTCATTTTCTTCACCAATGAGGGTGGAGAAGTGAAGATACAACAATATTAAAGGGAGAAAGGTATGTATCTTTTTCTATTTTGGTAAATACCAACTTATTCACGAAGATAGAATGGTTAAATGATTGTATAATGGGTTGGTTGATTATGGAAGTTGGAAAACAGCGTGTGGGCTATTCTATGAAACACTTTGGCGTTGGAAATGATGCTATTGATGTTGATATTGTTGTTGTCGTTGTTGGTTGTTGAATTGAGAATTCGGGCTAGGCATATAAACAGGGGAGATGCTGCCCGATTTTCGGCGGAATATAAAATAGTTTGATGAGAAACTTGGTACAAGTATGCGATGATGAGTCTAACGTTAGTGTAAATCCTCTTAAATGTAGACTTGCGAGCTCGGACAAATAAGCGTAGCTAATAGGAGGTCGAACAGGTATGTTAAGGCTCGTCCCTTTCTTTCAAAGGCATGATTCCTATGGTTTGATTCCATAAGTGTTTCCACAACCTCCTTGATTTCAAAGCTAGAAGTTCATGACTCTTCAAGCTTCTTATGATGTTAAAAATGAGAATGTTTTTATAAGGATTACGTTGAGCATGATTTTATGCTTAAAGGTCTCAAATATGATTTCAACGATGACGTAAAAATGTTAAGATATTTCATGATTTTTTCGATTAATTTCATTGTTGTTGATCCCACCTTATAAATTGTTCCTTCAAGGTGGGATAGAGCGATAGTTTTTATTTGAGTATAATATATGTATATAGGTATTATTTGACATTACAGAGTTCTATTATTTCATTTTTGATTATGCACTGCACTCATTTTCATTCTTCATGTATATATAAGGCACAGTTGACAGGGGGTGACGCTGTGACCTTTGTTGTATATATATAAGGCACAGTATATAACGCCTGCTAGTCACGGGTCAATATGCATATATGCAAATGAATTTAAAACATTTTAATGAATGTGCAAAGATAAATTAAAACATCACCACATGTGCCACAACGTCACCCCCTGTCAACTGTGCCTTATATATATGTACATCCCAACGAAGGCCACAGCGTCACCCCCTATCAACTGTGCCATATATATACACATCACAACAAAGGTCACAGCACACCCCCTGTCAACTGTGGCATATATATAGACATCACAACAAAGGCCACAGCACACCCCTTGTCAACTGTGCCATATATATACACATCACAACAAAGGCCACAGCGTCAAATTAAAATGTTTTAAATTCATTTGCATATATGCATATTGACCCGTGACTAGCAGGCGTTATATACGCATATATTATGTATATTATATATATATATATATATATATATATATATATATATATATATATATATATATATGTATGTATGGGGTATGGGGAAAGGGCGAGGCACTATAAACGCCTGGCCACCTGATTAGCTGGTGCATAGTGATGATGATTATGATGCCCGAAGGGGCCTATATGGGATAGGGATCGAGCTGAACGTTCCTAGGCACTATGACCTATGCATTGCATATCATACGCCCTCAGAGACATTTTTAGTAAGCAGAGATATATAGATATGTTCAGAGAGTAAGACATACAGATGCATTCATATAGATATGTTCGTATATTCGTACATACGGATGTATTCCGTCGCCGCCTTTTTAGTTTACGATTCTCAGATTTTCTTCATAACTCCTATGTGTATGTTACTCTTCTGCCTTACATACTCAGTACATTATCCATACTGACTCCCCTATTGTTTGGGGGGGCTGCGTTTCATGCCTGCAGGTTCAGATAGCTACGAAGACAGATTGCATCCTTAGGCTACTTCTTCAGCTTGACAATGAAGCACTCCTCTCATGCCGGAGTTCTTTTCAGACACAGTATATGTTTCATGTTTATGGGTAGGGCAGGGGCCCTGTCCCGTCCACAGCATGTCCAGTATGTCAGTAAAGGCTCATAGACGCTTATATTCAGTCAGACAGTGTGGCCCGCTCAGCACATGTTTGGTTACATAGTTTTATTAGGTAGCCTTGTCGGCTTGTACCCCGGTTCAGTTTAGTGATGCGTATGTGTGTGTGTGTGTGTGTGTGTGTATATATATATATATATATATATATATATATATTTATCTTTTGAGTGCGGTGACCCTCTAGTTTATGACATCTATCAGTCAGCAAATCATGTTGTGAGCGACCTGAGGTGACGTGAATGAGCATGAGCGTATATGTCATGTACATTTAGTGGCATCTAGGAGGTCGGCTCGGGTGTCCGTCACGATTCCTCCGGTTGGCGCGTGACGAGATGTTGCCCGATTTTCGGCAGAATATGGAATAGCTTGATTTGAAATTTGGAATAAGCGTGCAATAAAGAGGCTAATGTTAATGTAAATCCTCTTAAATGTAGACTTGCGAGCTCAGACGAATAAGCGTAGCTAATAGGAGATTGAACAGGTATGTTAAGGCTTGTCCCTTTCTTTCAAAGGCATGATTCCTATGTTATGATTCCATAAATGTTTCCATAACTGCCTTGTTTTCAAAAGCTCGAGGTTCATGACTCTTAAAGCCTCTTATGATTAGCTACGCATATTTGTCCGAGCTCGTAATTCTACATTTAAGAAGATTTAAACTAACGTTAGACTCATCATCGCATACTTGTACCAAGTTTCTCATCAAACTATTTTATATTCTACCGAAAATCGGGCAGCATCTCCCCTGTTTATATGCCTAGCCCGAATTCACAATTCAACAACCAACAACGACAACAATAATATCAACATCAATAGCATCATTTCCAATACCAAAGCATTTCATAGAACAGCCCACACGCTGTTTTCCAACTTCCATAATCAACCAACCCATTATACAATCATTTAACCATTCTATCTTCGTGAATAATTTGGTATTTACAAAAATAGCAAGAGATCCATACCTTTCTCCCTTTAATATCATTGTATCTTCACTTCTCCACCCTAATTTTAGGCCACAACATGCCGCTACATGATTCTGTAACCATAACTATATGCTATCAGGACCGAAATTTGGGAGTTATACCTGGTTTGGGCTAAAATTTAATTTGGGGAGTTGGGGAGAACTCTCTAGAATTTTGGAGAGTTTTTGGGGTGTTTGGTGAATGAAATGAGGGGTTAGCCCCTTTAAATAATGCTCCAAAATCTACCTTCACCGCCTCTAAAATCGTTCAGCGCCATCGCGCCACGTTTGGGCGCGTTCGCGCAGGCTTATCTTTTTTGCCTGCGCATTCGTTCAGTTAAAGGTCATAACTTTTGATCTCGATATCGTGTGATGGTCCATGGCCTATGGTTGGAAAGCTATTTCAATTATATACAACTTTAATTCTTTGTGTTTTTCCAAATTCCAAACGAATGAGGGCGTTTTTTCCCCTCCAAGTCAGATCATCCGAAAATGTTTCCTTAAATCGTCCTTTTGGAGGGCTTATGCCCATATTTGGCTTAAGGGACATTCTTAGTACTTGCTCAACTTTCCATGTACTACTCATATATCTCTTCATATGTTCTTTACAAAACCCCATAATGTGGACCCCACTTAGCCTACAGTAACGAGGGCTTTAATCCAGCAACGTACTAACTGATTTACACCATATGGTCTCCAAAAATCATATGTATATAATTATTACACTCTTATAGTCTAACCTTCACCCCTAACCCGGGCCTCAAAATTGCTTAGCGCGTTCGCGCCTCGTGGTGTCGCGTTCGCGCCTCGTGGTGGCGCGTTCGCGCCTCGTGGTGGCGCGTTCGCGCTTTGTTAACCCTTGGCCTTATGCGCTTTCGCGCCACTCCCTGGCGCGTTCGCGCAGACCATTTTCTTGGCCTGCCGGCATGACTTTTAACGTCCATATCTCCTTACCCTGATGTCCTATTGGGGAGCGGTTTATCGCATTGGAAACTAGACTTCCCGAACTTCACTTTAGACTTTTGTTGTACCAAACCTTGCCCAACTTTCCATCAAAGCCTCAGAAGCTTAATCTCCTTAGTTCACTCATTTTTCAATCCTTTTATATCTTGTTACGTGAACTCGAACTCTTAAAATTATAAAACGAGCAGATGTCTGCAATTGAATCGCTAACACCTAAAAAAAATCTCAACGTGCAGAACTACGGGGTGTAACATCTTTCCCCCCTTAAAAACATTCATCCTCGAATGTTGTAGTTACAACTCCACGACGTTTTTACTGATGTCTTGAAGTGACTGCCCTTCTCTTAGGCTCTGATTGCCTTATCTTTAACATAGGTTGGTCAACCTCTTCTCATTCTCCCTTAGCTCTTTATTGAACTCTTTCATAATGCTATAGCCTTCTGTTCTTATATAACTGAACTAACATTCAATTCCTGTAAAGGTGGCTTTGGTTCGCCATGGCTATGGCTACTCACCGACTTGCAAGTACTCCCCCTTACTTGCTATTCATTTCTCTATTAGCGGACAATGGCCCCTTCCTTGAGTCCTTTTTTTCTTCGAAGTGCTCTTCTCCATTTGTGACTTTATAGTATTAGCCCGGAAGTTCGTAGAATGTCCTCTCAGAATTACCTTTGCAACCCTACTTATTTTCTCCCAATTCACATCCTCATTCGTTGTTACTGCCCTCTAGTTCCACTTATCAGAATCTAATTTCAAACCCTTTACCTTCGTCTTGTGTTCTATACTACCTACTCCATTCTTTATGAATACTCTGATGTTATTGCATTAGGCTTACCCAATCCTAACTTTCAAAGAAAATAATGTCAATTTGCCCTATCGCACTTGTTACCTAAACTTCAATACTGTGTTCGGTCAATACCTTTAACATATAACCTCATTGATTATCTTTACTAGTTAACATAACCATATATAAGCTATCGTATCCCTTTACTAACACCTTACTTACCAAGTGTCCCCAATACTATTCAAACTCGTTCTAATTCTGTAACTGTATACGTCTTCCCGCTCTCCATCCAGTCGGTCCGCTTTCTAATTTCCCTCAAGCTGATCTAGTTCCTCACCCTTCTCTTAGGTCTAAACTTGTAGCACTTCTTAGCACACTTCCCGGGGGGGTCACCTATCCTAGTACTACTCTAGCCCAAGCACGCTTAACCTCAAAGTTCTGATGGGATCAGGTGCGTTAGTGTTGGTATGATCGCATCCATCCTACTGCGTGGCCTTTTTCACGAGACCTAAAGCAAATTGAAGTTCTAACGGATTCCAAGAAAATTCCCGATCATGCATCTCCCTTCGAATTAGAAAAATCCCTCACTTTACTGACCAACCGAACGCTACTTTAACCTTTGGAGCTCTCGATGACAAGCCATCAATTAACACATACAACTACTTCCCATTCCTAAAGTTTAATATTTCTTGTAGTGGTAAAACTTCTTAACCACAGTTACCTATAAGTACTTTGGTTATCGGTCCCTTTAAAACTTCCATTTGTTAACTATCAATGGTATCCTCCTCATCATCCTCGCACCATTCTGTTAGCCATCTCATCATGGTGATTGTTTATATGGTTCTATGTCATATACTCTTACAATTGATATAACTAGCGGCTCAAATTTTCACGAGGGTTCATTGTCACCAGCTTGTTTCAACCAGTCGCAATATCCTTGAATCCTTTTCTTGGCACCTTATCTCCGTCTACTTTCATGGCTTCTCCTTGCATTCCTTAGCTCATCTTGCTTCATAACTCCCTACTACTTCTCGATCTTCCTATTGTCAGATATCATAATTCGTCCAATACCTTAGTCAGCCCTTGTGCTCGTACTCAAGCTTACTTGTTTCCCCCCTTAAAGGCTTTACCTTATGATGTTGTATTCCATTGCCATTCTCGATCGAAATTTCATCCCATAATAATCCTTTCGGCATCGCTTTTATTCTTTCACTTACGAATCCTTCAAGTTCCCTAGTTGTCATTACCCAAAATACTACTTTAAATCTCAAATCTTGCCTATAATAATCCCTAGGGATACTCGAAACGATGATGTACCCAACTATCTGTCCAAAATCGAATAGTACTTTTTATTCCAATAATTAACGCCCAATGTCCACTTGTAGTGTTATCTTCATCTTATCATTTCATCATCTCACCCCATACTTTCCCATTAATCGATCTGTAACCATCATAGACGTATAATCTTTGTGATCTCCTAAATCTTTGGTCCTTGTCCTTCTTTGGAGAATTTTGGCAGAGTGCCCATTATTTACAACCTTCTTAGTTCTGGTTATAAGGACGTCTAAGTTGATTCCGGAGTCCTCACATTCTCCCTTTGCCATGCACAACCTTACTCTATTTCCTGTTGATTTATTTAAACGTGATCTTATCGTCTGCTTTCCAGCTTTCATCCTAACCTTTTCCTCAATTATGCATTATCTGGCCCTCAATGGGTATAAATTTTCCTTGTCCAAGTTTCTCCCTCTTTCTTGATATCATAACCCTTTTTTTTTCCTAATGCCTCTTCTTATGTTGTTAGTCGAGTTACCGCTATCCGACTTTAATCCTCGAGAAAACCCAATCCTGATTCCCTCTGTAGCACTTGCTACCTCAATTTTGATATATAGCACAATCAATACTTTTGACATGTCGTAACATCAATCATAAGGATATACATAATACTCGATGTAGCCACTCGTGACTTATCTTTCTATCTCTTTTCAACACCCCTTTTTTGTTTTTGCGAGATATCCCGTTGCCATTTGATTTTGTCCTGAATCTGTAGCTTTAATACATATCCCCTCTTTTGACCGACTAGCCAGACTCATACCTCATAATCACTTCGAAATTCTAATTGCAAAGCTCATATGCTCCTAATTTTCCCTCGGGCAATTCTGGTTTCTCATATTCCCTTTTTCATATGTCTAAATCTGTAGGTCTTCCTAGCATATCTTTCTATATCCTAACTGTGAATCCCGGCGATATAACTTTACTTAGAAATCTTTACTCATACTTGTACCCTGTCTCCTTGTCTAAAAGAATTAACCTCACATCCTTTACATTCCTGCAGCAACTAAATCGGTCCTTGCGATATTTTATCTTCACTTGTACACCTACTCTCTTCTCTCTTCACACGTAAATCGACATCGTATCTAATTTTTTCTATCATCAAATAACCTTCCCAATAACCATCTGGAAAAAAAAATCGAGGTAATGTCTTCTTATAAGGGTTAGCGAGAAATATACCACATGTTCCCAAGGTTGGTACAATCTCTACTTCCTTCATCAGCCAAGCAACATCACATTTAGAAGTTGTATAAGCAATCCAGAAAACAATCATAAAAGCAAACCAGCTTACCTCATGCATCACGACTCGGAATATACCTGAACCTTTATCGATTGTCCTTTTGTACTTTCTTACTCACTTCCTCTTCCATTCATTAGCGATACATTTCAATCATATTTGCGACATCCTTACCATATCTGACTCATAATCCTTTTTACCAATACTTACTTCTGTGTTGATTCCCTCAACTTCTATTGTCCCTGTAATCCCGATATCATCATTCACTTCCTTTGTCAATACCATTCCTCTGCTGAAATCAAGAGTTAGTGCAAGGAATTTCATTTCCTATGACTTGACTCTCATCGCACGATCTTAGATGTGAAAGAAGGGTAACCATCCTAAATGCCCTGTAGCCTCTTGTTTATAAATGTGGCGCGCAACACACCATAAACAAGACTCTACTGGACACGACTTTGCAGACAACCCCGAGGACGAACTGCTCTGATAACACTTCTGTCATGACCCAAACCGGAGGGCCGCGACTGGCACCCAAAACCCTACTCCATTCTTTCCGTATACTCTGATGTTATTGCATCAGGCTTACCCAATCCTAACTTTCAGGGAATATAATGTCAATTTGCCCTATCGCACTTGCTACCTGAATTTCAATACCTTGTTTGGTCAATACCTTTAACATATAACCTCGTTGATTATCTTTACTAGTTAACATAACCACACATAAGCTATCGTATCCCTTTACTAACACCTTCCTTACCAAGTGTCCCCAATACTATTCAAACTCGTCCTAATTCTGTAACTGTATACATCTTCCCTCTCTCTATCCAGTCGGTCCACCTTATCTTTCGTAATCGTTGAATATCTCCAACCGTGAGGTTCACACACTTCTAATTTCCCTCAAGCTGATCTAGTTCCTCACCCTTCTCTTAGGCCATATCTAAATCACAACAAAGGTAGGACTTCTTAGCACACTTTCCTTATAGGAGGTCACCCATCCTAGTGCAATGCATATTAATAGAACCCAAGCACGCTTAACCTCAAAGTTCTAATGGGACATATAGTGTTGGTATGATCGCATCCATCCTACTGCGTGGCCTTTTTCACGAGACCAAAAGCAAATTGAAGTTCTAACGGATTCCAAGAAAATTCCCGATCATGCATCTCCCTCCGAATTAGAAATATCCCTCACTTTACTGACCAACCAAATGCTACTTTAGCCTTTGGAACTCTCGATGACAAGCTATCGCTTTACATACAACTACTTCCCATTCCTAAAGTTTAAGATATGCCTAGTAGTGGTAAAACTTCTCCAACTACACGCTTATCCGTACCCATAAGTACTTTGGTTATCGGTCCCTTTAAAACTTCTATTTGTTAACTATCAATGGTATCCTCCTCATCATCCTGGCACAATTCTGTTAGCCATCTCATCATGGTGATTGTTTATATGGTTATATGTCAAATACTCTTACAATTGATATAACTAGCGGCTCAAATTTTCACGAGGGTTCATTGTCACCAGCTTGTTTCAACTAATCGTAATATCCTTGAATCCTTTTTTTCTCCCTTTAATATTATTGTATCTTCACTTCTCCACCCTATGTTTAGGCCGCAACGCGCCGTTACATGAATCTGCAACAATAACTATACGCTATCCGGACCGAAATTTGGGAATTATACCTGGTTTGGGCTAAAATTTGATTTGGGGAGTCGGAGAGAACTCTCCAGAATTTTGGAGAGTATTTGGGGTGTTTGGTGAAGAAAATGAGGGATTAGCCCCTTTAAATAATGCTCCAGAATCTTCCTGCACCGCCTCTAAAATTGTTCAACGCGATCGCACCATCTTTGGGCGCATTCGCGCAAGCTTAACTTTTCTGCCTGCGCGTTCGTTCAGTAAAAAGGTCATAACTCTTGATGCCTATATCATGTGAGGGCCCATAACCTATGGTTGGAAAGCTCTTTCAATTATCTACAACTTTGATTCTTGGTATGTTTCTTAATGCCAAACTTATGAGGGCATTTTGGCCCCTATAATTCAGATCATCCGAAAATGTTTTCTTAAATCGTCCTTTTGGAGGGCTTATGCCCATATTTGACTTAAGGGTCCTTCTTAGGACTTGCTCAACTTTCCATGTACTACTTATATATCTCTTCATATGTCCTTAATAAAATCCCGTCATGTGGGCCCCACTTAGCTTACAGTAACGAGGGCTTTAATCCAACAACGTACTAATTGATTTACACCATATGGTCTCCAAACGTCATATGTATATAATTATTACACTCCTTATAGTATAACCTTCATCCCTAACCCGGGCCTCAAAATTGCTCAGCGCGTTCGCGCCTCGTGGTGGCGCGTTCGCGCTGTGTCGACCCTTGGCCTTCTGCGCATTCGCGCCACTCCCTGGCGCGGCCTGGCCTGCCAGCATGACTTGTAACGTCCATATCTCCTTACCCCAATGTCCTATTGGGGAGCGGCTTGTCGCGTTGGAAACTAGACTTCCCGAACTTCACTTTAGGCTTTTGTTTCACTTCAAAACTCTTAATATACTTAGAGATATTCTTTCTCTCAGTTAGACCAAAATTTATGTGCCAAACCTTGCCCAATTTTCCTTCAAAGACTCGGAAGCTTAATCTCCTTAGTTCACTCATTTTTCAATCCTTCTATAACCTGTTACGTGAACTCGAACTCTTAAAATTATAAAACGAGCACCTATGATCTAGTATCTTCTTGACAATAACTCCGATGTCTGCAATTGAATAGCTAACCCCTAACAAAAAATCTCAACGTGCAGAACTACTGGGTGTAACATCCTTCTCCCCTTAAAAACATTCGTCCTCGAATGTTGTAGTTACAATTCCACGGTGTTTTTACTGATGTCTTGAAGTGACTGCCTTTCTCTTAGGCTCTAATTGCCTTATCTTTAACATAGGTTGGTCAACCTCTTCTCATTGTCCCTTAGTTCTTTATTGAACTCTTCCATAATGCTATAGCCTTCTGTTCTTATGTAACTGAACTAACATTCAATTAACATTCAATTCCTGTAACGGTGGCTTTTGTTAGCCATGGTTATGGCTACTCACCGACTTGTAAGTACTCCCCCTTACTTGCTATTCATTTCTCTATTAGTGGACAACGGCCCCTTCCTTGATTCTTTTTTTCTTCGAAGTGCTCTTCTCTATTTGCCACTTTATAGTATTAGCCCGGAAGTTCGTAGAATGTCCTCTCAGAAGTACAAATCTGTTCTATTTCTAGAAGGCTTTTTCGTTTCCGAGATAATCGTGTCAATATGACTACACATTTCCCTTCGAATGCCCCTCAAGAACCAGAAATCCCTTAGTACCTTTGCAACCTTGCTTATTTTCTCCCAATTCACATCCTCATTCATTATTATTGCCCTCCAGTTCCACTTATCAGAATCTGATTTCGAACCCTTTACCTTTGTCTTGTGTTCTATACTACCTACTCCATTCTTTCCGTATACTCTGATGTTATTGCATCAGGCTTACCCAATCCTAACTTTCAGAGAAAATAATGTCAATTTGCCCTATCGCACTTGCTACCTGAACTTCAATACCGTGTTCGGTCAATACCTTTAATATATAACCTCATTGATTATCTTTACTAGTTAACATAACCACACATAAGCTATCGTATCCCTTTACTAACACCTTACTTACCAAGTGTCCCCAATACTATTCAAACTCGTCCTATTTCTGTAACTGTATACGTCTTCCCTCTCTCTATCAGTCGGTCCACCTTATCTTTCGCAATCGTTGAAAATCTCCAACCGTGAGGTTCACACACTTCTAATTTCCCTCAAGTTGATCTAGTTCCTCATCCTTCTCTTATGTCTAAACCTCGTAGGACTTCTTAGCACACTTCCGGGAGGGGGGGTCACCCATCCTAGTACTACTCTAGCCCAAGCACGCTTAACCTCAATGTTCGATGGGATCAGTGCATTAGTGTTGGTATGATCGCATCCATCCTACTCGTGTGGCCTTTATCACGAGACCTAAAGCAAAGTTGAAGTTCTAACGGATTCCAAGAAAATTCCCGATCATGCATCTCCCTCCGAATTAGAAAAATCCCTCACTTTACCGACCAAGCAAATGTTGTTTTAGCCTTTGGAACTCTCGATGAAAAGCCATCAATTAACACATACAACTACTTCCCATTCCTAAATTTTTAAGATTCCATGTAATGTAAAACTTCTTAACCAAGCTTATCTATAAGTACTTTGGTTATCGGGCCCTTTAAAACTTCCATTTGTCAACTATCAATGGTATCCTCCTCATCGTCCCCACACCATTCTGTTATCCATCTCATCATGGTGATTGCTTATATGGTTTTATGTCATATACTTTTACAATTGATATAACTAGCGGCTCAAATTTTCACGAGGGTTCATTGTCACCAGCTTGTTTCGACCAATCAGAATATCTTTGAATCCTTTTGTTGCCATCTTATCTCCGTCTACTTTCATGGCTTCTCCTTGCATTCCTTAGCTCATCTTGCTTCGTAACTCCCTATTACTTCTCAATTTTCCCATTGTCGGGTGTCATAATTCCTCCAATACCTTAGTCAGCCCTTGTGCTCGTACTCAAGCTTACTTTCTTCCCCCTTAAAGGCTTTACCTTATGGTGTTGTATTCCATTTCCATTCCCAATTGAAATTTCATTCCATAATAATCCTTTCGTCATCGCTTTTGTTCTTTCACTTACGAATCCTTCAAGTTCCCTACTTGTCATTACCCAAAATACTACTTTAAATCTCAAATCTTGCCAATAATAATCCCTAGGGATACTTGAAATAATGATGTACCCAACTATCTGTCCAGCCAGATTAGTACTTTTTTTATTCCAATAATTAATGCCTGATGTCCACTTGTTGTGTCATCTTCATCTTATCATTCCATATCATCTTGTCCCATACTTTCCTATTTATCAATCTGCAACCATCATAGATGTATAATCTTCGAGATCTCCTAAATCTTTGGTCCTTGGCCTTAAATTTTATTTTGGGGAATTTTGGCAGAGTGCCCATTATTTACAACCTTCTCAGTTCTAGTTATAAGGACGTATAGATTGGTTCCGGAGTCCTCACATTCATCCTTGGTCACGCACAATCTTACTCTATCTCCTGTTGAATTACTCAAGCTTGATCCTATCGTCTCGCTTTCCGCTTTCATCCCGACCTTTTCCTCAATATATATATTATCCGACCCTCAATGGGTATTCCTTTTTCCTTGTCTAAGTTTCTCCCTCCTTCTTGATATCATAACCTTCTTTTTCCTAACGCTCCTTCTTATATTCTTAGTCGACTTACCGCTATCCGACTTTAATCCCCGAGAAAACCCAATCCTGATTCTCTCTGTAGCGCTTGCCACCTCAATTTTGAAATAAAGCACAATCAATACTTTTGACATGTCGTAACATCAATCATAAGGATATACATAATACTCGATGTAGCCACTCGTGACTTATCTTTCTACCTCTTTTCGACACCCCTTTTTTATTTTTGCGAGATATCCCATTGCCATTTGATTTTGTCCTGAATCTATAACTTTAATACATCTCCCCTCTTTTGACCGACTAGCCAGACTCATACCTCACAATCACTTCGAAATTCTAATTGCAAAGCTCATATGCTCCTAATTTTCCCTCAGGCTATTCTGGTTTCTCATATTCCCTTTTTCATATGTCTAAATCTGTAGGTCTTCCTAGCATACCTTTCCACATCCTAACTATGAATCCCGGCAATATATCTTTACTTAGAAATCTTTACTCGTACTCTTACCCGTACCCTGTCTCCTTGTCTAAAAGAATCAACCTCACATACTTTACCTTCTGCAAAGAATTGAATCGATCCTTGCGATATTTTACCTTCACTTATACACCTACTCTGTTCTCTCCTTACACATAAATTGACATCGCACCTAATTTCTCTATCATCAAATAACCTTTACAATACCCATCTGAAAAAAAAAATTCGAGGTAAAGTCTTCTTATAAGGGTTAGCTAAAAATATACCACATGTTCCTAAGGTTGATACAATCTCTACTTCCTTCATCGGTCAAGCGACATCACATCTAGGAGTTGTATAAGCAATCTAGAAAACAATCATAAATGCAAAATAGCTTACCTCTTATGTCACGACTCGAAATATACCTGAACCTTTATCGATCGTCCTTTTGTACTTTCCTAGTCACTTCCTCTTCCATTCATTAGCTATACATTTCAATCATTCTTGCGACATCCTTACCATATCTGACTCATAATCCTTTTTACCAATACTTACCTCTGTGCTGATTCCCTCAACTTCTATTGTCCCTGTAATCCCAATATCATCATTCACTTCCTTTGTGAATACCATTCCTCGCTGAAATTAAGAGTTAGTGCAAGGAATTTCATTTCCAATGACTTGACTCTCATCGCATGATCTTAGATATAAAAGAAGGGTAACCATCCTAAATGCCCTGTAGCCTCCTGTGTATAAATGTGGCGCGCAACACACCATAAACAAGACTCTACTAGACATGACTTTGTAGACAATCCCTAGGACGCAACTGATCTGATACCACTTCTATCACGACCCAAACCGGAGGGCCGCGACTGGCACCCACGACCCTACTCGACTGAGTGCCATACTACTATTCCATCCAGGAGTCACAACTTCTCCTTTATCGTTAATTCCATAGTAAAAAAAAAAGAAAACCTTTAGTCATTAATTCAAAGAAAATAGTCTTTAAAAAAAAACAAAGCATAAAAACACATCGACCTATATGGTCGCTTTACGTAACTGTCGACTCTCGACGCCCTATCCACAAAACATTGTCCGCAAAAGTCTCTAACATACACGAGATACCATAATATAAGTACTCCGACTCGCAACACTCCCGGACCGAGATGGAGCTCACCAATCCAAACTGATAGCCTGGAAACATCCTATAGCCAACGTCTTCTACTCATCTGTATACACCTGCGTGGCATGAAACGCAGCCCCCGAAGAAAGGGGGTCAGTACGAATAGTGTACTGAGTATGTAAGGCATGAGTAACATCATAGTAAGAAGTATAGAACATAACAGGGGATAAAGATGACCCGTACATTTAATTGCCTTTTAAGGCGGATACCATAAATACAACTTTACCCTTTCTAAATCAATATGTACATAAAATCATGGAAGACATCTAAAATATTTTAATGAATGTGCAAAGATAAATTAAAACATCACCACATAGGCCACAGCGTCACCCCCTGTCAACTATGCCTTATATATATGTACATCCCAGCAAAGGCCACAGCGTCACCCCCTGTCAACTGTGCCATATATATATACACATCACAACAAGGGCCGCAGCACACTCCCTGTCAACTGTGTCATATATATACACATCGCAATAAAGGCCACAAGACACCCCGTCAATCGTGTTATATATATACACACATCACAACAAAGGCCACAAGACACCCCCGTCAATCGTGCCATATTTATACACATCACACCAAAGGCCATATACACATATATATACACATCACAACAATGGCCACAAAGACACCCTATCAACCGTGTATATATATATCACAACAAAGGCCAAAGTTGTTATATATATATATATACACACATCACAACAAAGGCCCCACCCCCCGTCAACCGTGCCATATATATATATACACAACAAAGGTACACAACAAAGGTCACCCGTCACCGTCCACTATGACTTATATATACACATGAAGAATGAAAATGAGAATGAAAGAAAGTGCATAATCAAAATGAAATAATAGAACTTTGTAATGTCACAAAATAGCCATATACATATACTATACTGGTGGCATGCATAAGAGTTCAAATAGAAACTATCGCTCTATCCCACCTTAAAGGAACAATTTATAAAGTGAGATCAACACAATGAAATAATTCGAGTATATCATGACATATCTTGACATCTTCACGTCATCGTTGAAATCATATTTGAGACCTTAAGCATAAAATTCATCCTCACGTAATTCTTATAAAAACATTCTCATTTTTAGCATCATAAGAAGCTTTAAGAGTCAAAAACTTCTAGCTTTTGAAATCAAGGAAGTTATGGAAGCACTTATGGAATCATACCATAGGAATCATGCCTTTGAAAGAAAGGGACGAGCCTTAACATACATGAAATTCACATTGCGGCTTTTCTGCCTATTTTTGATTTCGCAATCTACCTATACGACCATTCATACTATGGTTAGAGTCACTATTATATACGTATCCTAGACCTTCAAATTAGACCTCCTTAAAATCTGTCGAAATTCGAGCAGCACCTCCCCTGTTTATATGCCTAACCCGAATTCATAATTCAACAACCAACAACAACAACAACAATACCAACATCAATCATAATATTCCCAATATCAAAATACTCCATAAACATCTCATATGGGGTTCATCCCATATTTCCACCAATCAACCACTATACGGCTATTTAACATTTCTATCTCCGTAAATAAACCAAAATTAACATTAATAATAAAAGATTCATACCTTACTCCCAATATTATGGATATATCTTCACTCCTCCACCTTGATCTTAAGCCACAACACGTCACTACACAATTTTGTAGTTGCAACTGTATGTCGTCTGGACCAGAATTTGGAAATTATACTTGGTTTGGGCTAAAATTTGGCTCGGGGAGTTGGGGAGAACTCTCCAGAATTTTGAAGAGTTTTTTTGGGGTGTTTAGTGAAGGAAATGAGGGGTTAGACCCTTTAAATAATGCTCTAGAATCTGCCTGCATCGCCTCTAAAATCGTTCAGCGCGATCGCGCCACCTTTGGGTGCGTTCGCGCAGGCTTAACTTTTCGGTCTGCACATTCGTTCAAGAAAAGGTCATAACTCTTAATTCGAATATTGTGTGAGGGCCAACGACCTATGGTTAGAAAGCTCTTTCAATTATCTACAACTTTCATTCTTTGTGTTTTTCCAATCACAAAGGTATGAGGGCGTTCTTTCCCCTCCAATTCAGATCATCCGAAAATGTTTCCTTAAATCGTCCTTTTGGAGGGCTTATGCCCATATTTGGCTTAAGGGTCCTTCTTAGGACTTGCTCAACTTTCCATGTACTATTAATATATCTCTTCATATGTCCTTTATAAAACCCCATCATGTGGACCCCACTTAGCTTACAGTAACGAGGGCTTTAATCCAGCAACGTACTAACTGACTTACACCATATGGTCTCCAAACGTCATATGTATATTATTATTACACTCTTATAGTAAAACCTTCATCAATTACCCGGGCCTCAAAATTGGTCAGAGCGTTTGTGCCTCGTGGTGGCGCGTTCACGCTGTGTTGACCCTTGGCCTTCTGCGCTTTCGCGCCACTCCCTAACGCGTTCGCGTAGACCATTTTCTTAGCCTGCCAGCATGACTTGTAACGTCCATATCTCCTTATCCCGATGTCCTATTGTGGAGCGGTTTGTCGAGTTGGAAACTAGACTTCCCGAACTTCACTTTAGGCTTTTGTTTCACTTCAAAACTTTTAATATACCTAGAGACATTCTTTCTCCCAATTAAACCAAAATTTCTGTCCCAAACCTTGCCCAACTTTCCTTCAAATCCTCAGAAGCTTAATCTCCTTAGTTCACTTATTTTTCAATCCTTCTATAACCTGTTACGTGAACTAGAACTCTTAAAATTATAAACGAGCACCTATGATGTGGCATCTTTTTGACAATAACTCCGATGTCTGCAATTGAATAGCTAACACCTAAAAAAAATCTCAATGTGCAGAACTACGGGGTGTAACATCCTTCCCCCCTTAAAAACATTCGTCCTCGAATGTTGTAGTTACAACTCCATGGCGTTTTTGCTGATGTCTTGAAGTGACTGCCCTTCTCTTTGGCTCTGATTGCCTTATCTTTAACATAGGTTGGTCAACCTCTTCTCATTCTCCCTTAGCTCTTTATTGAACTCTTTCATAATGCTATACCATCGTTCTTATATAACTGAACTAACATTCAATTCCTGTAAAGGTGGCTTTGGTTCGCCATGGCTATGGCTACTAGCCGACTTGCAAGTACTCCCCCCTACTTGCTATTCATTTCTCTATTAGTGGACAATGGCCCCTTCCTTGAGTCCTTTTTTTCTTCGAATGGATCTTCTCCATTTGCCACTTTATAGTATTAGCCCGGAAGTTCGTAGAACGACCTCTCAGAAGTACAAATCTATTCTATTTCAGGAAGGCTTTTTCATTCTTGAGATAATCGTGTCAATATGACTACACATTTCCCTTTGAATGCCCCCCAAGAACCGTAAATCCCTTGGTACCTTTTGCAACCCCCGCTATTTTCTCCCGCTCACATCCTCATTCGTTGTTATCGTCCTCCGGGGCCCACTTATCAGAATCTAATTTCGAACCCTTTACCTTCGTCTTGTGCTCTATACTACCTACTACATTATTTCCGTATACTCTGATGTTATTGCATCAGGCATACCCAATCCTAACTTTTAGAGAAAATAATGTCAATTTGCCCTATCGCACTTGCTACCTAAACTTCAATACCATGTTCGATCAATGCCTTTAACATATAACCTCATTGATTATCTTTAGTAGTTAACATAACCACACATAAGCTATCGCATCCCTTTACTAACACCTTACTTACTAAGTGTCCCCAATACTATTCAAACTCGTCCTAATTCTGTAACAGTATACGTCTTCCCTCTCTCTATCCAGTCGGTCCACCTTATCTTTCGCAATCGTTGAAAATCTCCAACCGTAAGGTTCACACACTTCTAATTTCCCTCAAACTGATCTAGTTCCTCACCCTTCTCTTAGGTCTAAACCTTTAGGACCTCTTAGCACACTTCCCAGGGGGGTCACCCTCTGTCAACTGTGCCTTATATACATGTACATCCCAAGAATACGCGCTCGTACACCCCTATAAATCGTGCATATATATACACATCACAACAAACGCCACAACACACCCCCTGTCAACTGGGCCATATATATACACATCACAACAATGGCCACAGCGCACCCCCTGTCAACTGTGTCATATATATACACATCACAACCAAGGCCACAAACATCACCATCAACCGGCCTTGTAATACACAACAAAGGTCACAGCGTCACCCCCTGTCAACTGTGACTTATATATACATGAAGAATGAAAATGAGTGTTATGCATAATCAAAATGAAATAATAGAGCTCTTTGTAATGTCACAAAATAGCCATATACATATACTATACTCATGGCATGCATAAGAGTTCAAATAAAAATTATCCCTCTATCCCACCTTGAAGGAACAATTTATAAGGTGAGATCAACAACAATGAAATAAATTGAGTAAATAATGAAATAGCTTAACATCATAAGAAGCCTTAAGAGTCATAAACTTCTAGCTTTTGAATTCAAAGAGGTTATGGAAACACTTATGGACTCATACCATAGGAATCATGCCTTTGAAAGAAAAGGGACGAGCCTTAACATACATGTTCGACCTCCTATTAGCTACGCTTATTTGTCCGACCTCGTAAGTCTACATTTAATAGGGTTTACACTAACGTCAGAATCATCATCGCATACTTGTACCAAGTTTCACATTAAACTATTTTATATTCCCGCTCGAAAATCTAAAAGATCTCCCCTGTTTATATGCCTAGCCCGAATTCTCAATTCAACAACCAACAACGACAACAACAATAACAACATCAATAGCATCATTTATAATACCAACGTATTCCATAGAACAGCCCACACGCTATTTTCCAACTTCCATAATCAACCAACCCATTATACAATCATTTAACCATTCTATCTTCGTGAATAAGTTAGTATTTACAAAAATAGGAAGAGATCCATACCTTTCTCCGTTTAATATTTTTGTATCTTCACTTCTCCACCATAAGTTTAGGCCATAACATGCCACTACATGATTCTGCAACAATAACTATACGCTATCCGGACCGAAATTTGGGAATTGTACCTGGTTTAGGCTAAAATTTGGTTTGGGGAGTTGGGGAGAACTCTCCAGAATTTTGGAGAGTTTTTGGGGTGTTTAGTGAAGAAAATAGGGGGTTATCCCCTTTATATAGCGGCCCAGGTTCTGCCTGGACCGACTTAAAAATCCTTCAGCGCGTTCGCCTATCTTTTGGGCGCGTTCGCGCTGGGTTAGTTTTTCTGCCTGCGCGTTCGTTTAGTAAAAATGTCATAACTCTTGATCTTGATATCGTGTGATGCTCCACGAACTATGGTTGGAAAGCTCTTTCAATTATATACAACTTTCATTCATGGTGTTTTTCCAAATTCCCAACTTATAATGGCGTTTTGGCCCCTCCAAATCAGATCATCCGAAAATATTTCCTTAAATCGCCCTTTTGGAGGGCTTATGCCCATATTTGGCTTAAGGGTCCTTCTTAGGATTTGCTCAACTTTTCATGTACTACTCATATATCTCTTCATATGTCCTTTATAAAATCCCGTCATGTGGGCCCCACTTAGCTTATAGTAATGAGGGCTTTCGTCAAGCACCGTACCACCTGATTTACACCATATGGTCTCCAAATGTCATACGTATATTATTATTAAACTTTTATAATATAACCTTCATCCGTGACCTGGGCCTCAAAATTGCTCAGCGCGTTCGCGCCTCGTGGTGGCGCGTTCGCGCTGTGTTGGCCCTTGGCCTTCTGCGCGTTCGCGCCACTCCCGGGCGCATTCACACAGACCATTTTCTTGGCCTGCCAGCATGACTTGTAACATCCATATCTCCTTACCCCGATGTCCTATTGGGGAGCGGTTTGCCGCGTCAGAAACTAGACTTCCCAAACTTCACTTTAGGCTTTTGTTTTACTTCAAAGCTCTTAATATAATCAGAGATATTCTTTCTCCTAGTTAAACCAAGAATTTCCGTACCAAACCTTGCCCATCTTCCTTTCAAAGCCTCGAAAGCTTAATCTTCTTAGTTCACTTGTTTTCCAATCCTTCTATAACCTGTTACGTGAACTCAAACTCTTATAATTATAAAACGAGCACCTATGATCTTCCATCTTCTCGCTGCAATTGAATAGCTGACGCCTAACAAATCTCAACGTGCAGAACTACGGGGTATAACATTCTTCCCCCCTTAAAAACATTCGTCCTCGAATGTTGACCACTCCACGACGTTTTTACTGATATCTTGGAGTGACTGCCCTTCTCTTATACTCCGGTCACCTTATCTTTTACATAGGTTGGTCAATTTCTTCTCGTTCTCCCTTAGCTCTTTATTGAACTCTCTCATGATGTTATAGCCTTTTGTTCTTATATAACTGAACTAACATTCAATTAACATTCCATTCCTGTCAAGGTGGCTTTGGTTCGCCATGGCTATGGCTACTCGCCATCGTGCAAGTACCTCCACTTACTTGCTCTTCAGTCTTCTACTAGTGGAAAGCTCCCTTGCTTGGCTATGGCACCTTCCTTGAGTCTCTTTTTCTTCGAAGTGTTCTTCTCCATTTGCCACTTTATAGTATTAGCCCGGAAGTTCGTAGAATGTCCTCTCAAAAGTACAAATCTGTTCTATTTCTGGAAGGCTTTTCCGTTTTCGAGATAATCGTGTCAATATGAGTACACATTTCCCTTCGAATGCCTTTCAAGAACCAAAAATCCCTTGGTACCTTTGCAACCCTGCTTATTTTCTCCTAATTCACATCCTCATTCGTTGTTACTGCCCTCCGGTTCCACTTATCAGAATCTGATTTCGAACCCTTTACCTTCGTCTTGTGTTCTATACTACCTACTCCAAGAACGCCCTCATACGTTTGGAATTTAGAAAAACACAAAGAATGAAAGTTGTAGATAATTGAAAGAGCTTTCCAACCATAGGTCGTGGGCTCATACACGATAGCGGGATCAAGAGTTATGACCTTTTTACTGAACGAATGCGCAGGCAAAAAAAACTAACCCCACGCGAACGCGCCCAAAGGTGGCGCGATCGCGCTGAACGATTTTAGAGGCGGTGCAGGCAGAACCTGGATCGCTATATAAAGGGGATAGCCCCCCATTTTCTTCACTAAGCACCCCAAAAACTCTCCAAAATTCTGGAGAGTTCTCCCCAACTCCCTAAACCAAATTTTAGCCCAAACCAGGTATATTCCAAAATTCCGGTCCGGATAGCGTATAGTTGTGGTTGCAGAATCATGTAGCGGCATGTTGTGGCCTAAACTGAGGGTGGAGAAGTAAAGATACAACAATATTAAAGGGAGAAAGGAATGGATCTCTTCCTATTTTTGTAAATACCAACTTATTCACGAAGATAGAATGGTTAAATGATTGTATAATGGGTTGGTTGATTATGGAAGTTGGAAAACAGCGTGTGGGCTGTTCTATGAAATACTTTAGTGCTGGAAATTATGCTATTGATGTTGATATTGTTGTTGTCGTTGTTGGTTGTTGAATTGAGAATTTGGGCTAGGCATATAAACAGGGGAGATCTTTTGCCCGATTTTCGGCAGAATATAAAATAGTTTGATGAGAAACTTGGTACAAGTATGTGATGATAAGTCTAACGTTAGTTTAAATCCTCTTAAATGTAGACTTGCGAGCTCGGACAAATAAGCGTAGCTAATAGGAGGTCGAACAGGTATGTTAAGGCTCGTCCCTTTCTTTCAAAGGCATGATCCCTATGGAACGATTTTAGAAATGCTTCCATAACCTCCTTGATTTCAAAAGCTAGAAATTTATGACTCTTAAAGCTTCTTATGATGTTAAAAATGAGAATATTTTTATGAGGATTATGATGATGATGATTTTATGCTTAAGGTCTCAAGTTATGATTTCAACGACGATATGAAAATGTTGAGCTAATTCTCGATTTTCTCGATTTATTCCATCGTTGTTGATCTCACCTTATAAATTGTTCCTTGAGCGAGATAGAGCGATAGCTTCTATTTGAACTCCTATGCATGCCATGAGTATAATATATGTATATGGCTATTTTGTGACATTACAAAGTTCTATTATTTCATTTTGAATATGCACTGCACTCATTTTCATTCTTCATGTACATGTATAAGGCACAGTTGACAGGGGGTGACGCTGTGACCTTTGTTGTGTATATATAAGGCACAGTTGACAGGGGGTGACGTTGTGGCCTTTGTTGTGATGTGTATATATATGGCACAGTTGACAGAGGGTGACGTTGTGGCCTTTGTTGTGATGTGTATATATATGGCACAGTTGACAAAGGGCTGACGCTGTGGCCTTTGTTATGATGTGTATATATATGGCACGGTTGACAGGGGGTGTGCTGTGTCCTTTGTTGTGATGTGTATATATATGGCACAGTTAACAGGGGGTGTGCTGTGGCCTTTGTTGTGATGTGTATATATATGGCACAGTTGACAGGGGGTGACACTATGGCCTTTGCTGGGATGTACATACATATAAGGCACAGTTGACAGGGGGTGACGTTGTGGCCTATGTGGTGATGTTTTAATTTATCTTTGCACATTCATTAAAATGTTTTAGATGTCTTCCATGATTTTATGTACATATTGATTTAAAAAGGGTAAAGTTGCATTTATGGTATCCGCCTTAAGAGGCAATCAAATGTACGGGTCATCTTTATCCCCTGTTATGTTCTATACTTCTTACTATGATGTTACTCATGCCTTACATACTCAGTACACTATTCGTACTGACCCCCTTTCTTCGGGGGCTGCGTTTCATGCCACGCAGGTGTATACAGATGAGTAGAAGACGTTGGCTATAGGATGTTTCCAGGGCTATCGACCGGATTGGTGAGCTCCATCTCGGTTCGTAGTGTTGCCGAGTCGAGTACCTATATTATGGTATCTCTTGTATGTTAGAGACTTTTGCGGACGTTGTCCGTGGATAGGGCGTCGAGGAGTTGTGATTGTGTAAAGCGACCATATAGGTCGATGTGTCTTTATGCTTTGTTTCCTTTGTAAAGATTTTATTTGTGACTAAAGGTTTTCTTTGAATTAACGATAAGGGAGAAGTTGTGACTCCTGGATGAAATAGTTGTATGGCACTCAGCCGAGTAGAGTTTTGGGTGCCAGTCGCGGCCCTCCGGTTTGGGTCGTGACAAATATTTTCCAGTTCGTCAATCCGTAGACATTGTTACCAACATGTGTTCTGATTACAATACATATGTAGAGTATGTTTGCCTTTGACTATGTAGTTTATTTTTGGTTTTGGCATCTTGAGTATTTTCTTAATTTTGTCTTTTGCCCTCTTTTTCTTCTAACTCTTTTCCGTATTGTAGTTAAATAAGTTTATTAATTACTCTATAGTTTGTGTTGCATGCAACAGAAATTCAAGTCACCAACTCACTTTTATTGATGGTTCATTTGAAAATAAACCCTCTTTGCCAATTATCATGGTGGCTATCTATATAGGTCATTTGTCTTGGATAAAAGATCATTAATTTTCACACCCAAACTCTTTGTTCTCATGATTTTTGGAAAGAATTGTTGTAATATGAGTTGTTGCCTCTATATTTACTTTATTCTTGTGGATTTTATATGCAATATGGTGATGAATTTGTTTTCTATATGGGAATTTTTGTAAGAAAATTTGGATTAGAGAAATGGATTTATCCGGTGATTTTGGAGATATCAATTATTGGTTTTAATAGTTCTATACTATAAAGTAGGATATTGTTCGATTAAAGGCCAAGCAAGATTCGATGTTAATTAATCATGTTAGACAAGATTCGCTGTTAATTAACATGTCACAAAAAAAAAATTATAATATACTCATAAAAAGCAATTAATACTTTTTTGACAAATACAACTACAAAAATCAAATTAGTTTATAGTTTATTTTATGAAAAACACCCGTTGTTCGAATTAATTTGATAAAACAAACGAACTCAAATTAAATTAGATTTTTTGCTGTAAAGAAAGATCATTGTTTATTCGTAGAACACGGGGTATATCTTTTCTTTTCACCATATCAGGTGATATATCTAACAAGCATCAGCTATACCAACATATAAGTTTTACATATGCAGTTGTCGTTATACAAAAATATGATAAATATATTTATATATTTGGCTTCAATTCTCTAAATTGTGCAAATTTAGCACTACCCCTTTCAGTGACTGTGATTGTTTGAACACAATATTATACATGTTCAAGGTCAATTTACGCATGACACAATATTATACATGTTCAAGGTCAATTTACGCATGACATTTACCTCATTTATTCCCAACTCTAGGAAGAAGAAGCGGTAATAGAAATCAAAGCCAAAACCTTGTGGAGGAAGTTCAATTATAGTATCGCTGGCGGGCAATTTTGTATTTGATCAAACTGAGGTTGGCATTCGGTTCAATTGTTATCTTTGTATGCATGTGGATTATCATATGCTGATTCATTTGTCGAGGTCAACATGATTGGATGTCCTCTTATTTAAAATTTTGTCTTAATGATATTAATATTATTTTATAAAAATACATATTACATGACTCGGCATACACATGCATCGCACGCAAGGAGGAACTAGTGTGTGTATATATATATATATATATATATATATATATATATATATATATATATATATATATATATATATATATATATATATATATATATATAGATACATATATATATATATACATATATATATACACACTAAGTATTTCCAAATATTATTCGAACTCATCCTAATTCTAGAGCTGTGATGCACCTTCTTTCTCTTTGCCATTCTAGTCCGCCTTATCCTTCGTGACCTTTTAGGGTTTCCAACCACTCCGCATACTCCAATTTCCCTTAAGCTACTATAGCTTCTCATCTGTTCCCTCTGTCTGAATTTATAGGACTATTAAAATACTTCCCAGGAGGTCACCCATCCTAGTACTACTCTCGCCCAAGCACGCTTAAATTCGAAGTTCTGATGGGATCCGGTGCGCTAGTGCCGGTACGATCGCATCCACCCTACTGCGTGACCTTTATCGCATGACCTATAACAAGTTGAAATTCTAACGGATTCTAATAAATTCTCGTAATGCACTCCGGATTAGAAAGGACCTCTTACTCTTCCGACTAGCAAATGCTATTTTGGTCTTTGAAATCCTCAATAATCACCTTCAATCCACATGTATGACTACTTTTCATCCTAGATTTCAAGATTCCCAATGGTGACGAAAACATCTTAATCGTAGTTACTTGTAAATACTTTGGTTATTGGTCCCATTAGGATTTCCGCTCGTCACTATTGGGTAATAATCTACAGTAAGTGCACACACATAGGATATTTCAATAAAAGAGTCATATACCTATAGCCGATTGGTCCGTAGCCTGATTTGGTGGGCTATAGAGTGAAGTGTGCTCTTCATCATTATCTTCCCACTACTAGTCTAGCCTTTGTCATCTCCCCCATCCGAATCAGAAGGATACGGATAATCCGGCAGCTCCTGTTTTACTGACGGCCAGGATTAGGGGTGGGCACGGTACGGTATATACCGAATACCATACCGATACCGAAGTTTTTAATACCGCGGTTTCGGTATTACGGTATTTGGTATGAATTTAAATTTTCTTTGGTATTCGGTACGGTATTTGGTATTTATAAAATGGATACCAAGATACCGTATACCGTACCGAAGTTTATACTACACATATACAATCCATATATATTATATTTACTACTACTAAATATATAGACTAGATTTCATAGAAAAAATTACATCACATCTCATTTAATGCCAATTTGTATCTGATAGAAAATTGTACCATCAAAGCTAACCTTTTATCCAAAAGTACTAAATTTTCTTGAGCACAGTAGCTTTGTGTCAGGGCAAAGTCCTTTCATTTCATGAAAGGTCTAAGACTTAAGTCTACAGAGATAGATAGAAAGTCATCAAACTTCCAAAGCACTCTTCTCTATTTTGTGTCTCTTTAGTCGTCTTTGGTCCATAACAAAAAATTTGAACTTTCAAGACTGAGATCTTCCACCTTTAACTGTTGTTTCCGATATATATTATTCCAGGTAAACTCCATTTCTCGCTCTAAATCTTCTTCTCCGTTTCTCTTCTTTCCTCTCGCTTAATTGTTTATGCTTTTGCTGATTATTTTTGTTCATATAGATAGCAGAGCTTGAAGCTATAATAGATGAAAGTGGGGGTTCAAATGAAATCACAGCTACAAGTGGACCTGATTCAAACAGAAGGAAATCCATAATGGAAAGATCTGTTGTATGGGATCATTTCGAAAAGATCTATGGTCCTAACGAGG
Source organism: Lycium ferocissimum (assembly GCF_029784015.1). Taxonomy (NCBI): domain Eukaryota; kingdom Viridiplantae; phylum Streptophyta; class Magnoliopsida; order Solanales; family Solanaceae; genus Lycium; species Lycium ferocissimum. The sequence goes on along the minus strand of NC_081347.1, from coordinate 19,477,970 downwards.
AACCGACTGTAAAATGTAAGTACTGTGCTTTTCCATATCCAAATTTTAAGATTAAAAATGGTACCTTGGGATTGAATGGTCATATGGGTAGGTGCTCGAAATTTCCCCATAATGTTGAAACTAATCAAAGGCTATTAGGCTTTCAAAAAATTCAAGGTGGTAAAAAGTCGAGTGAGGGAATGCTTGTCCCTTGGAAATTTGATCAAGAATTGTGTAGGGCTGCTTTAGCTAGGATGATAATCGTTGACGAACTACCTTTTCGCTTTGGTTGAAAAGGAAGGTTTTAAGAATTTCATGAATGTCGCACAACCTCAATTTCACATTCCCTCCTGTAAAACAATAACTAGGGATTGTTTTGACCTATATACTGAAGAGAAACACAAACTGAAGAGACTTTTGACAGAAACACGACAAAGAGTTTGTCTTACTACGGATACATGGACCTCATTGCAAAGAATTAATTATATGTGTCTCACGATTCACTATATCGACAAAGATTGGACTATGCGTAAAAGAATAATAAACTTTTGTCCAATTGCTAGTCATAAAGGTGAAGATATAGCATGTGATATTTCAAAGTGCTTGCTTGATTGGGGTTTAGAAAAAGTCTTCACGTTACGGCTGATAATGCTAGTTCAAATGACGTCGAAAGCTGAAAGAATTGTCTAAGCAATTTAGTAAATGGGGAACTAATATGACGGACGGTAATCACCTTCATATGAGATGTATGGCTCACATTCTCAATCTTGTTGTTCAAGATGGTTTGAAAGAAGTGGGCGATTCTGTGAAACGTGTTAGACAAGTAGTAAGATACATTAGACAATCCCCGGCAAGGTTGAATAAGTTTAAAGAATGTTGTGAACTTGAAAAGACAATATGTACGAAATCATTATGCCTAGATGTTCCAACTAGGTGGAACTCCACTTATTTGATGTTAAAAGTGGCACAAGAATTCGAGGATGCATTTGTAAGTTATGGTGATATTGATCGTGGATTGTTGCATTATCTTCTTACTCATGTTTGTGAAGATGGAAAATCTGCAGGTTCACTTTTAACCACTGATTGGGAAAATATAAGGCATATGGTAACATTTCTTGAAACTTTCTACGAACTTTTCAAGGTCTCGTGTTTGCTTTATGTTACATCAAATGTTCACTTTATTGAAATATGTGAGCTTCATTATGTTACGAAAGGTTTAATAGAAAGTGAAGATTCTGATTTGAGTTCAATGGCAACCAACATGAAAAAGAAATTTGACAAATATTGGGGTGAACCGGAAAAGATGAATAAAATGATTTTTATTGCTTGTATTTTGGATCCGCGCTACAAGGATGAGTATGTTACTTATGCACTAGTGAGCGGTATGGAGAAGAAAAAGGAGAAAAAATAATAGGTGATGTGAAAAAGTACATGATTTCTTTGTTTAATGAGTATGCAAAACAACATTCAAAAAAGTCTCAAAGTTCATCATCTTCATCTGTTTCTTCATCTAGTAACACATTGGACTTACTAAGTGTAAGTAGTCATCAAAGTCAATCTAAAAAATCAGTTGCAACATTTATGCAACAATTCAAGAAACATAAAGCTGAGAGTGGTAGTTTGGATGCTAAAACAGAGTTAGACAAGTATCTTGGTGAAGCAAGTGAGAATGGAAGTGATGGTACTGATATCTTGCCTTGGTGGAAAATGAACTCACCTATATTTCCTATTCTTGCTGAAATGGCTCATGATGTGTTAGCAATTCCCGTTTCTAGTGTGGCTTCAGAGAGTGCATTTAGTACGGGAGGGCGTATTCTTGATTCTTTTAGGAGTTCATTGACTCCCAAATTGGTGCAAGCTCTTGTGTGCTCTCAAGATTGGATTCGAGAGGACTCACGTCCGGTTGGAGTCGAGGAAGATTTAGATCATTTGGAGCAATTTGAGCTTGGTAAGAATATTTCGTTTGTATGAGCTCTCTATTGATATTGCAAATAGTTTATTTGTTTACATTGAGGCCTAGAAGCTGCCTTTAATTTGTCTCTGTTATTTTTCCAAGACATTAAGAATCGAAATGGTGGAAATGGCCTATTCTCTCTGCTGCTGAATGAATTTTTTGGTATAAAATTGTATAGGACTGAAGATTATGCTTAATTTTGGCTAATGTTGTTTAGACTTTGGAACTTTGACTACTCTATCGTAATTCAAATGTCCATTGTGTAATTGATTAACGAAGAAAAATATTTGTACTTTCTTTTAAATATGTCTATTTGCGTATGGTGTCAGTTTTATATAATTGAGAAAAGTCGAAGGCATAATCCTTTATTACATGAGTATAAACGTAAGTCGAAGTCAAATAAACTATGGTTACCGAAATACCGTACCGTGAAATACCGAAATCGAACTTAAAAATACCGAACCATACATAATTATTTTGGTATGGTAATGGTATGGTATTTTTAAAAATCGAATACCGAAGTTACCGAACCGAAGTTTCAAATACCGTACCGTACCATACCGTACCATGCCCACCCCTAGCCAGGATAGAGGGCTAGAGTAATCAGTAACACTCACCGGGGTAGCTGGTCTGACGTAGTGCTCTACCATAGGAGCAACTGCTACGGCCTCGGAATCTCCTTCTCTGGTGTCTAGTACGAACCCTCAGACGGGTCTGTGTCATAACTATCCTCCGATGGATCCTCCTCTATAGAAGTTAGAAACTCTGGAGGAATCATCGCTAGGTCCTCAGAGGGATCAGTCTATGGAATAGCTGAGGCTCTTTATGCTCGACCCCGGAGCATGTGGTCCTGGATCTACTCTAGGGGCCTTCTTAGCACCCCTACTGTCCGAGGCTGATCTCTTTATCTTTTGTTAGTCTACACTTACCTACAGGAAAAAAGGTTCAGAAGCGATCTTTCCTAGACTCTGGCTCTATCGCACAATCTAAGATAGAAAGAAAGGTCAATTATTCCTAAATGCCCTGCAGCCTCCTGTTTATAAGTATGGCCGGTTTCACACCTATAAACAGGACTCTACCGGACATGGTCTGTAGACAATCCCTAGGATGAACTGCTCTGATATCACTTTTTTCACGACCCAAACCGACAAGCCGTGACGAGTACCCGACCACTACTGATCGAGCACTTCCAACCCGTATCTGCTCTATATTAGATAACCTGGTGGCCTAACTTTAACTAATTCTAAACGATACTGCCCGCTATAGCGTTCGTATAATGAGCACTACCACAAAGCTTGTAAACCATGCATGTAGATACGTATTAACAGGCATACATACAAGAGACAACAACAGGACCGATTTGGCCACTACACGTACTGTACACAAAATAATAGCTAACAGGATAGCACGGCGTTTCTACTGTACATAACCGTCTACAAACCTCTATGGAGTATAACTGTAGAAGAGACAGGACAAGGCGCTGTCATACCCATATATGTACATATCAAAATAGCATACCAAAGGGTTGTAGCTCCGGACCAAGTGGAGCTTGTTGGCTGGAACTGGAAAGAGGTCCTACTAGTCTGGCTCACTCGGCTGGCTATCTGAACCTGCGGGCATGAACGCAGTGTGCACAAGAAAGGACGTCAGTACGAACAGAGTTATGATTATGTAAGGCATATATGATAACATAATAAGGAAATATAGAAGACATAAGAAGAAAGTATAACTGTAACTGCTTGACTCTTAAGGTGGCATCATGTATGCTCACTTTTCCCTTTTTAACATATTATACATGCATACATAAACTGTCTGAATCAAATAACATCATTAGCCCGCGTCCGGGGTAATCATCTCATGCCACCCACTAGTGGTGTCCACCCATGACATTTAAACACGGTGTTATTATCGTTATCTATAGCCGCCCACTACGCCCAGCGTAGTGGTGTCTGCCTATGTCGTTTAGACACGGTGTAATCATAAGCCGCCCACTACGCCCACCGTAGTGATGTCTACCCGGCCAACTAGGGCCGGTGTAATCATACCTAAAAATAAGCATGCGTGAGAGCCCAATTAAAAGCTACCACTCTATCGGAGTGACGTAAGGTCGGTAACCTCCGATTATATTATGGAATGATCATCATCGCTATTTCTCACCTCGGAGGAACGAATAATATGAGATGAGATCATCATCAATGAATAAAATTGAGAAAATCAAGAAATAGCTCAATAATCTCATAATGGCATTAAAATCATAAGCTTGGGACTTTTAAACATGAAATCATCATCATCATAATCATCATAAAAATATTCTCATCTTTGACATCGTCATTATCATTATAAACCGGAGGGTCCAATCGACACCCAAGACCCCACTACAAAATCGAGTGCCATATTACTATTCCATCTAGGAGTCACAACTTTTTGTGGACCTTTAATCTACGAAATGACTTCCATCTAGGAGTCACAAAATTTTGTGGACCTTTAATCTAAGAAATGATGCTTCCGCCAGGTAAAAAAAAAAAAAAACTTTTCAATAAAACTCTTTCATTAAATCAGGGACTTCTCCCTTATCGTTAATTCAAAGAAAACCTTTAGTCACAATAAAATCTTTAAAAAAAATAAAGCATAAAACACATCTACCTATATGGTCGCTTTACACAACTGTCGACATCTCGATGCACTCTCCACAGGACACTGTCTACAAAAGTCTCTAACATACACAAGATACCATAACATAAGTACTCTGACTCGGCAACACTCCGAACTGAGATGGAGCTCACCAATCCGGTGAGGCTACACGGGAACATCCTATAGCCAATGTTTTCTACTCATCTGTATACACTTGCGTGGTATGAAATGCAGCGCCCTAAGGCAAAGGGACGTCAGTACGAACAATGTACCGAGTATGTAAGGCGTTAACTGAAATAATATATCTTAACTCGAATGATAAAAAGAGTAATGGACTCAATCGTACATCGTAACCAACTCGATAAACATGCGTGTGCATATGAACTTTTGATGCGGATGATGTATGTGTGTACGTGTGTGTCTATATATATATATATATATATATATATATATATATATATATATATAATGCATGCCCTCGCCGCTTCTCGCGGCCCCTTCGTGCATAATAGCATAATGGCCCCTTCGGGCATCATAATCATCGTATACCGGCTTTTTTTCGATCAAGTGGTTTGCGCATATAATATATATATAGCCCTTTTCCCCTTCCCCATGAAATGATGTCGTGCATGTATGTAAATATGAAAATGCATGAAAATCTTTGAAAACCATCAAAAGACTCCCTTCGGAGAACCTTTTGGTTCAAAACGGGAACTTCTTCCCTTTTCTTAAAAATGGAAACTTCTTCCCCTTTTTCTCAAAAATGGGAACTTCTTCCCCTTTTCATTTGTCTCCTTCGAGACTCAAAAATCAAATGTGACATGCATAAGAATAAGGAAACCTTAAGAATGTCCCCTTCGGGAATTAGACATCTTTATGAAATCGCACAACTTATGGATGCCCCTTCGGGACTTAAGAAGTCAATGAACTTAGGATGTCCTACATCTAGGAGTGGATTCATTATGGATATCTTTATGCTTCGCACTTAACATACCTGGAAGCTCGCTTCTCGACTTTCCACCCTACCTCCTGTCTTGAAATCTAATATAAAACCATTCATACTATTGTTAGGCCCGTTGTTATATACTTATCCTAAGCCTCCAAATAAATCTTTCTAGAATCTACCAAAATTTCGGCAACATCTCCTCTGTTTATATGCCTAGCCCAAAATCTCAATTCAGCAACCAACAACAACAACAACAACAATACCAACATCAACAACAATATTATCAACACCAAAATATTCCATAAACATCCCACACGATGTTTTATCCAATTTCTCGACCCATAAATTCATTATACGCTCATTTAGTAACGTTTCCTCCGTAAATAAGCTTAAATCAATACTAATAAGGAAAGACTCATATACCTTTCACCTGCTAGAATTGCAATATCTTCGATTATCATCTTGAATCCAAGTCAAGCTTCGCCGCAATTCGATATTATAATCGCAGCTATGTGTTGTCCGAACTTAAATTCGGGGATTTCACTTAATTTGCATTAAAATCTAGTGGACGGAAATTGGGAGAATTTTCTAGAAAAGTTGGGAAATATTTGGAGTATTCTTAGGCTGAAAAATGAGGTTTAGGATCAGATTTGATCCTTAAATAGCGGGTCAAATTCGGGGGACCGTTAAAAGTTCATCGTAGCGGCCGTTACGTAGCACGTTTTGCTCTATCATCCTAACTTGTAACGTTCATAATTCTCCACTTCAATGCCGTATCGATGAGCGGTTTGTTGCGTTGGAAACTAGATACGACGAACTTTATTTTAGGCTTTTACTTTGCTTCAAAACTCCTCATCTACTAAAAGATATTCTTTCTCCAAGTTGAGCCAAAATTGCCCCTCATATTTTCTTCCAAGTTCCAACAAATTTAATTTCCTTAATTCACTTGCCCTTCAATCCTTCCATAGCTTACTATATGAACTTAAACCCTTATAACCATAAGATAGGCGCATATCACTCCAATGTTCAGGATTAAATAGTTAACACCTACGGAACTCAAGTAACTTGTTAACTGATTTACTCCATACGGTCTTCAAATGTCATATATATATTCTTATACTCAGATCATATAATCTTCATCGCTGATCCTTGTATAACTTTGCTCTCCCTTGAGCTCATACTAAGCCATCTACAGTCTTGGTAACGCGAAATTTTCCGGGGTGTAACATCGAAATCATCGTTATCATTGTAAAAACATGTCCATCATTGTTGTCATAAGAGCTTAGAGAATCATAAATCTCTGGTTTGGAAAATACGGACATTTTAGAAAACATTTATGGATTATCAGAAAAGGAGTCATGCATTTGAATCATGAACTTCAACTTTTGAAAGTAAGGAGGTTATGAAAAATATGTAGGGAATTATAACATAGGAATTTATAGAACTAGGATCATCGTCATCATAGAACACACTTATCTTTAGCATCACAAAAACTCTAAGAATCATGAATCTCTAGCTTTTGAGAATAAGAAGGACATTTTAGGAAACATATATGGGTTCACAAAAAGGAATCATGCCTTTGGAAAGAAAGGGTCTAGCCTTAACATACCTAAAAATTCATGCCTCGGCTCTTCCACCTATTTCCGATCTTGCAACCTACATATAAGAGCATTCATGCTATAATTAGGTCCATTGTCATATTTTTATCCTAAGCCAACACATAAATCTTTCTAGATTCTCGCCTGAAATTTCGATAAAGATCTCCTCTCGTTTATATGCCTAGCCCAAAATCGTAATTGACAACCAACAACAACAACATCAATACCAACATTAACAACATCACTTTTAACACCAACATGTGCCATAAAACAGACCACACGCTGTTTTCCAACTTTCATAACTAACCAACTTACTATACAATTATTTAACGACTTTGTCTCCGAGAATAAATCGGTATTAAAGTAAACAGAAAGAGATCCATACCTTATTCTTGTTAAAATAGCAATATCTCCGATATCCACTTGAATCCACACTAAAATCCACCGCACAACAATACTAGAATCACGATTATGCGCTACCCGAGCCTCGACTAATCAAAATCACTCCAATTCCTCACTTTTTTATGATATAAATGCCCCTATATATTTGCTGAGCTTAGAGAGATGTTATTTCATGAAAAAAAATGGGTCTTGACCCTTATATAAGGGGTTGAAGTCGGTGGAAACCGACTTAATCACTGACCTTTGCGAACGCGAGGGTCTCTCGCGAACGCGATGGTCTAGAATATTTATGGCCATCGCGAACGCGGGCCCCTGTCGCGAACGCGTAGGGCAAGTCTGCCCAGTTCAACCAAATTTTTGTTCTTCACCCGTTCAACCTCCACTCCTTTCGATACTTCTCATATATGATCTTAAACCCTCATAACCATAAGATAGGCGCATATCACTCTCGATCGTAATTAAAACAACTAACACCTAACAAACCTCAACATCCAAAATGACGAGGTGTAACATTCGATGGCGCGAACGCGCAGACCCTTTTTCCTGACCTGCCACCCTGACTTATAACGTCTATATCTCGTCACCCCGATGTCATATCAAGGAGCGATTTGTTGCATTGGAGGATAAATTTCATGAACTTCGCCCTAGGCTTTTGCCTTGCCTCAAAATTCGTCATATTCTAGAAGATGTCCTTTCTCCAAGTCGGACCCACGAACATAATTTTCGCAATTCACCTGCTTTCCAATTCTCTCATGGCTTACTACATGAACTGAATCTTCACGATCATAGCATAAATGCATGCAACCATACCTATCCTTAGGAGTAACTCCAAGGTCCATACTTGGGGCGACCAGCATTTACGAATTTCAACGTACCGAACTACGGGGTGTAACAATTGTTGACAGGTTGACTAAGTCTGCCCACTTTATTCCAGTGAAGATAACTTATGATACAGAGAAGTTAGCTAAGGTTTACACTCGGGAGGTGCTTAGACTCCACGGTGTTCCTATCTTTATCGTGTCCGACATGGGCACCACGTTCACATCTAGGTTTTGGGAGTGTTTGCATGAGGAGTTGGGTACGAAGTTAGATCTTGGCACAACCTTTCATCCTCAGACTGACGGGCAGTCTGAGCGGACTATTCAGGTTCTTGAGGATATGCTTCGTGCGTGTATGATAGATTTGAGGCATTGTATAGAAGGATACATTCGAGGTGAGACCGTGGGGCACTGACCTTCTGAGAGAGTCCCTAGAGAAGGTGAAGGTGATTCAAGCCAAGCTTTTGGCAGTGCAGAATAGGCAGAAGGACTATGCGGACCGCAATTTCCGAGATCTTAAGTTTGAGGAAGGAGAGAAAGTGTTGTTGAAGGTCTCACCCATGAAGGGTGTGATGAGATTTGGAAAGAAGGCCAAGCTTAGCCCGAGGTTCATTGGTTCATTTGAGATTCTCAAACGTGTGGGAGAGGAGGCTTACAAGTTGGCTTTATGTCCGGGTTTATCAGGCGTTCATCCGGTGTTCCATGTGTCGATATTGAAGAGGTACCATGGTGATGGTTCCTATATCATCCGTTGGGATTCGACTTTATTGGATGAAAATTTGTCGTATGAGGAAAAGCCCGTTGCTATCTTAGACAGGGATATGCGCAAGTTGAGGTCCAAGGAAATAGCTTCTGTGAAAGTTCAATGGAAGAATCGACCAGTGGAAGAAGCTACTTGGGAGACGGAGTACGATATGCGTAGCAAATACCCTCAGCTTTTCGCTGAGTCAGGTAACTCCTCCCTAGTTTTCTCACCCGTGTCCGTTCGGAGATGAACGGTGTTTTAATTGGTATCTGGTGTAACGACCCTTCCGGTCGTTATGAGAAATTAGGACTCCATTGGGATTTTCAAGGCTGCGGATGGATTCGTGGGCATCTTTTTGTATGTGTGCATGTTTGGTGTTGTGTTTTTGAGGTCTTGGATGAAATGTGGGGTGATAGGGGAAAAAACTGGAAAAAAGGCGAGCGCACTGCCCAAAACGGACTGCTGTGGTGGTGGGTGGACCGCTTTTAGCGGCCTGCCACTTGTCGGGTGGCCGCTGTGGCGGACGATTGACCGTTATGGTGGTACCGCTACAGCGGTGAGTCTATCGCCATAGCGATGAGCAGACCGCCATAGCGATGAGCGAATTTCCTTTGGGACCACTGTAGCGGGTTGATGACCGCTATAGCGGTCGACGAAACACAGTAACCCGAATTTTATATACTCAGTTTTATTTTCTCCTCTCATAAAACACCAACACACTTCCCAACAAGCACCTAGAGAATATTTTCAAGTTAGGGCAAGATAACCTTGAGAGGTAAGTTCTATTACTTTTCATTCTATCATTCCCTTTCCCTTCATTATTGTAATTATCTTCATGGGTCTTAAATGGTGAAAGTGAAGTAGAAACCCTAGAATGTCAATAAACCTTCTAAACTTGATGGGTTGAGGTTACTATTGCTTATTTATCATGTAAATGGATTGATTAATTGATATTTATCATAAATTGAACATTTAGAATTGTAAACTAAGTGATTTGAGACCTAGGGTTCTATAAAAATGGTGTCTTCGCCATAGAAAACTATTTGTAATGGGAATGTTTGATAGAATTTTGTATAATTTGATGGTAAATGAATACTAGGTGCCTTGATAGGTTGTTTATCACCTAGAAAATCATCAACCCTTAGAATAAGGAAAAGGAAGGGTATTCTTGCTTTAGTGTTTGTAAATTGAGCAATGTGACTCACTGAGCTGTTACACCTTGGAAATTTTTCGTTAACATACGGTGAATAGACTAATGAAGGGCACAACGTAGACGATATTTTGATAAGTAAGAAATAGCATTTGAAGATCCTAATCAAGATTTCAAAGACATTCGAGGTAGGAAACGAAAGTTGTTAAGGAAAGTAAGGTATATGTTGTGTGTCGGGTAGGATTTATGAGTATCAAATTAATGATGGCTTAAAGATGTTTTGGAGAAGAGTTATAATTTCCCTTAGATTGTTAACGAGGTGTTAAACAAGTGTCAAGAAGGTTCCATAAGGATTGGAGATCAAACGAACGACGGAGATCATTTCAGGGAAAAGGGGTTATACGACCAACTTATACGGTCCGTATAACATTATACGATCCGTATAAGGGTCTGTATAACACCCAGTAGAGATGATGATTGCTTAGTGGTGAACCACGACCACTTATACGGGCCGTGCAATGTTATACGGACCGAATAAGTGTCCGTGAAAGTCCCAACGGGCTGATTAAGTTGCAAATATAAATACATGTTCCCACTTCACTAATTTCATTTCCCACACTTCTTCATCTCTCTCAAGACCTCTAGAAGTTTCTACATACTTCATCTACAAGAAAACAAAGGAAAACAAAGATCAATATCAAGAATTCAAGTGAATCAAGTGCATGAAGCTCACTAGGGTCCATCCAAGTCAAGAATTCTCTTGGAAGTGAAGCTAGGGTTTTGGCTCAAGTGAAGTATTTCCACTTAGTCTTACACTATCTAAGGTAAGTTTTATGGTATTTTTGTGTTGTTTAAGGTATTGAAAAGTTGAAACACTTGGATTGTAGAAGGAAATAGGAAATGAGTCATGAATGTAAGAATAGTGTCATTTTTTGAATAGAAGCTTGGATTGAGTCATGACTATTGATATGTTGTGATTGTAAGTAGGTTATGAATGACATTTAGAACATAGGATGAGCATTATATTTGAGAGAACGTAATAATGAACTATAACCATGATTATGGAGGAATTGAAGTGAAATTGTGAAATGTGGATAATGTAGATGAATGGTGATTGTTGCCTATAATATTGTGATTGTTGTTATGGATGTTGGGAGTTGATATGTAATATGAGGAAAGTTGTATAAACAAAGGAAATGCTGCCCAATTTTCTCTAGCTTTAGTAAGCACGTTCATATAATCGATTAGCTAATGTTAACGCGAATTCTCTTGAAGGTAGAAACCTGAGCATTGAAGGAGAACGAGCAAGCGGTAGAATAGTTAAACGACAAAGGTATGTGAGGCTAGTCCTTTCTTTCTAAGGCATGAATCTTATGGCATGATTTTTTTCTTCCTTCTCCACGAATCTCCTACATTCCGGAAAACTAAGAGCCTATGTTCGTGAATAGCCATATGAGATATGAGATGCATTATGAGCACGATAATGATGATGATGAGCTTAAGTCTAAGATTCTAGAGTTCATGATATGATGTTTCTACAAAGATAATGATGTTAACTATGATCCATTGACTTTGTTTATTGTATACACTCACCTTATATGCTAATTCCTTCAAGGTGAGGCAGAATGCTTACAAATGCTCCACAATGAAATCGGGGATTTATGACCTTTTGTCACCCCGATAAATTATAGTTGTCTTTGAGTTTCTATGCATGCATTATGATAAGAACATGATGATGATATTACACCGCGCCTAGATGGCCGGGCAGACACCGCTAACACGGGCAGCATATACACCATGTCTAGATGGCATGGGCAGACACCACTAGTGGGCGGCATGAGATAGTACCCCCGGACGCGAGAGATTTGGACGCAGGCTAATGATTATCACACTGTACCAATAAGGTCGGGCAGCTTATAAATTTATGCATACATGATATGATGATGATTTTGAAGTAAGCCGGCATACATTATTTCTTTTATAATTGACAGTCAATTACAGGTTGCTCCTTATTTGATGCTCCCGTATTTCATTGACGTATTACTATTGTTTATACCTTACATACTCAGTACAATGTTCGTACTGACGTCCGTTTTCTTTAGACGCTGTGTTCATGCCCACAGGTAGACAGGGAGGTGATCCAGATACGTAGGAGCTATTAGCTGACTTGAGAGGACTCCATTGTCCTGGAGGTGCCTTTGATTATTCTTTTGTGTATATATATGTTTTGGGCATGACAGGGTCCTGTCTCGTCCATACGTCTAGTACTCTAGTAGAGGCTCGTAGATGCGTATGTGTGGGTTGTATGGTCTCACAGTTTCTCCTCGTATGTATATACATTATTTTGATTTTGATAGCCGAAGGGCTTATGTATATAAAGTAAATATGTTTCAAGTGAAAAATGGTTTTACTATGATTTGAGTATAATATTAACGAATGAATGCTTGATGTGTATGATGAGTAATAGTATGATCGGTGCTCAGTGATTAGCCCCGGGTACCCGTCATGGCCCCTAGTCGGGTCGTGACATGAGCCTTCTATTTTTAGACCGTGAACGTATTAAGGCTTTGAGGAAAGGAAAGGTTGTAGCGCAAGTAACTTGCGTGTTCCAGCTCTACTTTGAGGTAGGTTACAGTTTGCTTAAGTTAGATTTTGGTTAGTTAATTGTATGTTTGGTGATCTCCTTAGGAGAAAGCATGTTTTCATGCATGGTATTGTATGGTTAATTCCTACATGAATGTGATTAATTGATTGTGTAGGCTCAGTGCCATTATTCCTGTGTGATTAAATCCACAGTGAATGTGTTGTGATGAGGAGTTAATTTAATTTTCTCAAGCGTATTGTGACATAAAATGATAAGTTGATTCTTGATATTGGAAAGGTAACAAATATTGTTCTGTAAGAGGTATGGAAAGGCACTCATGTGAACTAGATTATTGGCTCGTGGTCCGAGGATCGTTCCGAAAATGTGAGGTAATTTGATATGTCCCGCGATCGAGGTTTGTTCCAGGGCGGATGTTTGTGCTCGGGTCCGAGGAGTGGATCCTGAACGGGTGGTACATGGATACCATGGGTCTGCTGCAGGTCATGGCTACTGAGCTAAGACATCAGCTAGCATGTATGTACAACGAGTGAGGCTATTGTGGTAAACTTATTTCCGTTGTGACTTACGTGATTGTGATGCTTGACATCTTGGTGATTTGATTGTGATTGTTCTTGGTTGACTTGCTATGATTTATTGATATTCATGACTGTTTACTGGCTTGTTTTTATTCTATCAATTTTATGAAATATGCATGATACTCATCTTATTCGGCCTATGATATCTACCGGCACATAGTGTTTGTACTGATACTACCTTCTGCATTCTTTGAGTGCAGATTTTGATACGAAGACCGTTGCTCGTCCTCACATTGAGCGTGGAGGATAATTGTTGACAAATTTTAGGGTGAGCTTCTTTCCATGCGTGCCGCCCGAAGATCTTCTTGCTATGATGTTTTTTCATACTCTAAACATTATGTTTACTAAATTGCTAGACTTTTGATTCTTAGACATGTTTTTAGCTTAGAGTCTTGTACGATAACTTTCGAATTTTGGGGAATTTGTAACATTTAGACTTCCGCACTTGTTGCAGTATTTTATGGCATGGCTTACTTTATTTATTTTGATGCGTGAATGAGCTTAATCGTTTGACTTGTTTATTATAAAATCAGTCTTGAATGAATAGAGATCTTGTGTGTTGGTTCGCCCACTAGGATTTAGTTGGTGCCAGTTATGGCGGGTTAGGTCGTGACACTTTTAGGCTTACCAATGCACCGCTGCATTTGTAACTTTGATGAATAGCCTTTTTAGGCCATTCCTAGATTCGTTTGTGACTGTGTTTATGGATGACATCTTGGTGTATTTCAAGAGTAGGGAGGAGCATGAGAGCCATCTTCGTTCTATTCTTGGGTTATTGAAGAAACATAGCCTGTTTCCTAAGTTTTCTAAGTGTGAGTTCTGGTTGGAGTCTGTAGCATTTTTGGCCATGTTTTGTCTAAGGATGGGATTATGGGCCATCTTCTGAGACAATCTTGTTGTTGTTATTATTGTTGTTTGGGAGTTATTTTTAAATTTGGTGGAAGTCGATAAAATAGGGGAAGTGCTGCCCAAATTCCACTAGCTCGTTATTTGCACTAGTTTGAACTTAAGGGTGTTTTCAAGGCTTAACCTTAGTATGAACCCTCTTGAATGTAGATTTGCGAGCTTGGGAGAAGAACGTTAAGTAGTTAAGGAGACATAAAGGTATGTTAAGCCTAACCTTTTCTTTCTTAAGGCATGATTCCTTTGTAGTGAACCTACACATGGTATCCATAATATCCCTAAAAATGCTAGAATTGATAAATGTTGTCCATGATGATGATGATTCCATTTCTAGAGATACCAAAGCTTAAAGTTTCTTGATGTTCTCAATTATTGAGCTTGTTCCATGATTATTGATTCTATTCATTGTTGTTGACCTCATTTTATGATAGTTGTTCTTCCACGGTGAGATATAGCGATGATGATGATGATTCCATAATAGAAATCGGGGGTTTACCGACGTTACGTCACTCCGATAGATTTATAGCTATTATTTGGGTTCTTATGCATACTTTATATAAGTATGTATTTTCTCACACCGCGTCGCGCTGTAGTTGGCCGGGCAGGCACGTAGATGTGCACACCACTGCAATGGGCAGGTTATGATGTTACCCCGGACACAGGATGATATGATATATGGATCGGGTTGCACGTTCCGCAACACTAACACTTATATTATATATGTATGTATGAAAATGTTTTTTTTTTTAAAAAAAAAAAGGCTAAGCATGCATGACATCCGCCTTAACAGGTACTTAGATGTTCAGGCTATCTCTCTTATCTCATGCTTTCTCATATCCTTATTATGTTGTTATTCATGCCTTACATACTCAGTACATTATTCGTACTGACACCCTTTTACTTGTGGACGTTGCGTTCATGCCCGCAAGTAGGGAGGGAGACGGACCAGACCTCTAGACTGCTTCATCAGCGATTGTACAGGAACGCTCCATTTGTTCTGGTGCTACAGTTCAGCTGGTACTATTCTTTTATGTATATATGGGCATGGCGGGGTCCTGTCCCGTCTTCATGATATTATGCACTCCTTGTAGAGGCTCGTAGACAAATGTATATAGTTGGATGTTCTGTAACCTTATCGGTTCATATTTGTGTATATCATTTTTGGCAGCCTGGTCAACTTGTACATATAGGCATAGTTGATGATGTTTAAATAGACGTGCATATGTTTATTGAACTCGTGTCTCTTAAAGTTTATGATATTTATGAGTTAGCTGTGTGGTCCACCTAGATATGATTATGAGATCGATGTTAGAAGCTACTCAGTAGGTTAGCTCCGGGTACCCGTAGCGGACCTCGGGTTGGGTCGTGACACAGTAAATTGTGGAGGAGAAGGCACCCTGCAATCTTCACTAGGGCTAGGCATAAAAATCAAAAATCGAATTACCGAACAGAACCGGCTATTTCGGGATTTCAGTATTTCGATTTTAGGGAATAAAAGTAAAATATTCGGTATTTCGGTTTCGGTATTCGGTATTTATAATTATACCATTCAGTAATACCGAATACCGAATTAAAGGCCCATTTTATTAAGTCAATGGTCCAGCCCAATAGGCCGACCCATCCGTTCACTTCACACCATTAGACACTAAAGACCCTCATCGACCTAAAATTCCTAATCTTTTCACATTTCACTTCACACCAATGACACTAAAGCTTCTCTCCTCTCATTTCCCTCTTAACACACACGCAAGAGCTCTTATCCCTCCAACAAGGCAACAACCCTAATTCTCACTTTTACAATTTTAAGGTACACCTCTATTGCTTTAATATACTACATTCGTAGTTCCCTTGCAATTTATTTTTAGATTTCATTATACATTCCGCTACTCTTGGTTTTATCTTTCGTTATTGTGAGTGTTGTTTCTGAATGCGATTTATTTAGCTTTTTTGTACTGTTATTTTGGTTGGTTTTGATTTTTTGTTGAAAATCCCTGTGTATTCTAAGCCTAAACGTGAAGTACAACTCTGGAAAAAAAAGTTGTGTTCTTGTAATGTGCATTAACTGATATTTATTGACCTTTTCTAGTGTAAATGATTATTTAATATGCCAACTGATTTAAGCAAAGGCATGGTTCTCTTTCTTTTATGAATTTCTCACTTGGTTTTTCACAGTAGATTTTGCTCCTCTTAAACTCGTGCACAGAAAGAAAAATATTTGGTGTTTGTAAGAGTACTGCTTTGAAAATTATCTACACTGTTATTCTTTTGTTGTTGGAAGTCCGTATTATGAGATCTTGGACTAAGAATTGATAAGTAGCCCTTTTTGGGGTTGTCTTTTGTTACTTAAGGATTGTTAAAGATCTTACCGAGAATGTCTTCAATTCCGCAACTTCATCGATTTGATATACGCTTTTCGCCCAATTTATTTTAAGAATCTGTCGCAACTGTTACTAATTATGTTTCTTCCTTCTTTTTGTATTAATCTTGACTAGACTCATTCTTATTAAGTATTAATCTAGTTTTAATTAGTGCTCTTTAGGATGAAAAGTTTGATTATTCCCCCCAAAGTTTGGTTGTCTGATGATACTTGCAATTTATTGACCCCTTTCATAGGATACTTGCGTTCTAATACAATGGACTTTGACTTCAATATGGTATTACCGAATACCATACCGAATCGAAGTTTGATTTATCGATTACCGAATTACCGAACCGAAGTTTGAAAGTTCGGTATTTGGTATATACTTTCAATTATCGATTAGCGAATTACCAAACGCGAACTTTAAAAATACCAAACGACCACCCCTAATCTTCACAGCAATCATGTTTTCTATATGGAAAAGTGGGCATACACACACGGTAGACAAGCTGATCACCACCAGGAAGCCTTTGAAACAAGGACTGAAGTTGTTCAAACAGAAAGGAACCTTGTCAAGAAAGGAACGAGAAAGAAAGGAGCAGGTCCTCAAAATAAAGGATCTCGAAGGAAGAAAAGGAACATGATGCCCAAGTGGGCTAGAAGAACCTTAATCCATCCTTTCTACAACTTTAAAGGAACTACGCTAGTTTGGGTTCCCAAATCCAACTACTGACATCGCCTAAAGTAGTGGGAGAGAGAAAGAGCAGTCAACATAAATTGATAAACCATGACAGCTCCAAGATGCAAGAATAAGGTCAAAAGGTCTCCTTTCAAAGCCCTTATAGCAGGATGTGTGTCGTATGGAGATGAGTTTTTTTTTCTTTCTCTCAAATGGTGCAGGAAGGGATCTCTCAATGGCTACAAAGGAGGTTAGGTACATCGCTGAAAAGTATTTTTTGGCTATATCTAACTCACTTTTGTACCATTACAGGCATACATACATGGGAGGATCAGGAGAACTTAAGCGCAAGAAATTCTGCACAGTTCACAGTGATTGCTGATATATTCAAATTGTCGCTCAGAGACCTGGTCTCCGTATCTCAAGTCAGTAATTCCTTTAGTACTCATAAATGTATTTGAACTATAAGATTGCCAAATAAAATATATATCCTTTCCTCTTCCAAGATCTTTCAAAATAATATCTGTGCCAAATCGTCACTTAAACCAATCCTTTTTCCTCTGCTACACCTATTCCAAGAGTGTCAACTCAACCTGTTTAAAAGACATCCTTCTCATCCTGTCCTCTATTCACTTCCCCAAACCTTCAAAGCACAGAGACGAGGTTCTTTCAAGAGGAGAAGTAGTAAAAAGAACCTACAAAATCAAAAGGTTCTCTTTGGGAGCATTTTTTTATGTCAGGTTGAGAGAGAGGAGCTAAAAATGAAGGATTTGATAGAAATGGTGGAATTCCCGGAGCGGAGCTATCTCTTTACTCAACCACCTATCTATGAAGCAGAAGTGGTTGAATTCTATAAGAATCTGCTCTGCTCTGATAATGCTCTGGCCCTAACAGTGAATCTGACAGAGTGTGTGCTCACTAAGTCGACACTTGGGAAAATCTTAGGAGTAAAGACAGCGAGACTGAGAGCTGTAGTAGATAAGAGATCTCCAGAGTCCCAGAAAGTCATTGTTAAAACAGAGGGTCAGCAACAACAGCTGGTCTTCGAAAGAGTGAGCTTAAGCCTGAGCATCAACGAGCTTTCGAGTTTGTTAGCTAGGGGCTTTTGCCAAGGATGGAGGGATGATCTATCGTCATGGTATCAGACCTGGGTCTGATGCAAGCTCTTACATTTTTTTTAACCAATCAATTTATCGGCTATCATGGTCGAGAGAATGAGTAAGGTGGCACAAATTATGCAAGGATGACCTAGTCTCCGATATGGATTTTTCCTAACGATAGCCCTTGCGCACTTAATATAAGAACTGGTAGAGCCTCCTTAGGAACTAAGGACCATGTGTTCTCTCTAGCCACCTTGAAGGATTGTAAGCTTGTGCCACAGAGACCAAGTGCAAGAAGTCCATCCACTCTCTGAATTCTAATTGAAGCTCAAGAAGCGGAAAGTGCAGAGATCAAGCAACTCAAGGAGAAAAATGCCCTTCTAAAAGCCCAACTGACTGAATGACTGAAAGAATCAGATTCCGGGCAAGAAGCAGAAGAAGAAATTGAGAATCTACGAGCAGAGAGGGATCAGTTAAGAACTCAAGTAGACGCACTCAAAGATAAGATGACAAAGGATCATCAAGCCCATAGAAATTGACCCATACTTGCTCAGCCCCTTCAAGCTTCTACACTATCCAGAAAATCCTTCCTAGCCCCCTTCCTTTTTGCATAAAATTAAAGTCACCTTTTTTTTTTTTTTTGAATTTTGGCAGATTTGCAGTTTAACTATCATTTGTGTATACTGAATTGATTACTATCTGCACTTATGTCGATCTTTCAATTGGCATATTGTTGTGTTCCTATGCATTATTGCTAGCTTGCTTTCCTCTATCTTACTTATGATGATGTTGCCCCTGTGGCTCTAAGTTAATATATCTGAACTTTTTATTGGCTGTGTGTCACGCCCCGAAACCCACCCTAGACGTGATTGGCATCGGACGTCATGAACAACATCGAAAGGACCTAAAAGATGCAATAACGACACTTGAACCCGCCAGGTTCAACATTCGCCTCCAACAGTTTAATAAATAAATTTAAATGAATCATGATATAAGAATAAAATTAGCGGAAGTCTTTAATAACGTAAACCTCAATCGAAGCGTATCACATGCCCAAGAGTTAAACAACTCAACAACTACCCACAAGAATGAATACTATGGAGCTTCTAATATAAAGAATGACTATCTAGCACATCGGGACACAGCCCGCTAAAATGCTAAAATGATGAATAAATATAATGAGGGTGCCCCACGAATGAACATGTGGGCTCACCAAGTCAGCAGCAACAGCAAGTCCTTTCTAAGCGCCTGAAGTATCAAGAACCTGCTCTTCTCTGTTGCCTAACATACCACCAAAAACAATAATGGTATGCCTGAGTACTTCATACTTAGTGAGTGCCTCGGGGACAGTAAGTAATATGAAAATAGAGTACAGTAATACATAAAGAAATCAGTCCTGAAAATCATGTAAAACCAATGTAAAAACAGTTATTTCTCAGCAAGAATTATCAAAACCGATTATAAAGACTCTTGTCAAGTATGCCTTTCAATTGATCACGATTATCAACAATAATTCCATGAGAAAATAAGAATATCACACATGCCAATACAGGCCCAAGAATCAAGCACATCGAAGGGATGACCGTAGAGGTTCCCTAGTTACAGCGCACCACATCGGAATATGTAATTTTCGGTGGCTATCCTTCCTCCCAAATATCTAGACAAAAATCGTACTCCGGGTAGCGAACCCGATAGTGGCCACTCTTCCTCCCGAATGGCTAGGCAATTACTACACTAGGATCCATAATGGCTACCCTTCCTCCCGAGTAGCTAGGCCAAACACAACAACAAAGTTCATAGCATATAAGCCGATTCACAATTTGTCTCAAAGTATGTCACACCATCAATTAACATTAAGGTTCATTGTGCCATTACAAAGATCCATAATTTCATAGATAATCTTGAAAACGTTTCCACCTCCTTAAATAAGGTTCAATTATTATAGTTCATCATAAAACACCATTACCAACCCTTAACCATTATTGATGACCATCTCTTATAGAGGAAAACGATTAGAATTACGTATACATGTATAGAGTATAATACAATCAGGGTTTAATGTGGGCTTGTCCCTTCACGCACACTAACCACAATCAAAGCATGAAATAGGGTTCCAAAAGTATGAAAGGTTCACCTTTTTATTCAATAAAGAACTTTTGGGAAAGGAGACATACATTCCAAAATAAGGTTTTCAAAAAAAAGAGACATTCCTTAATTAAGCCTTACGTAACTCAACAATTCACTTTTACAACAAAGACCACCCAAAACCCTAGCTTGAGTCAACTTGAGAAGGATTACTCGCAAACCCTAGGTTTTTCATTTAAGAATCATGTTAAGAGTCATGGCTTTAATGCTAGGATTGATTAATAATGTTAAAGATGTTCTTACCTTTATGTTTGGAGACGTGGAGAAAAGATTTTTGTCCTTAGGGTTTATGGGAATGAGAATAAGTCATAAAAATAACTGAATCCTGCTATTTATATACACAGTTGTCGGCGGGTGGAATACGGCCAGAAATATGGACCGTATTTCAAAATGCGGACCATATTTTGTGGTTGTATTTAACGATTAACAAAAACAATGAGCAGTCTTGGGAACGAGTGAAATACGGACCGTATTTCAAAATACGGGCCATAAACTCTAGCTATATTTTATGATAGCAAAAACAGTGAGATACCTAGGAAGGTGGTGAAATACGCCCAAGGAATACGGACCATATTTCAAAATACGGGCCGTATTCTTGGACGTATTTTATGATAGCAAAAACAGTGAGATACCTAAGAAGGTGGTGAAATACGCCCAAGGAATATGGATCATATTTCAAAATACGGGCTTTATTCTTGGCCGTATTTTACATTTAACCAAAAGTGTAAAGTCCAACCCTCCAATACACTTTCACACTTAACTCGGATTTAAGAAGTGTCACACTGTGCTTAAATCTTTTACGATGATGCCAAAAGGGGGAAGATATAATTGTGAGATAAAAGTGAAGTGAGGGTAAAACTGAACCAAACATGCGGTGATTAAGGGGAAGACATGTCGAAAAACTCACAACTGTGGGAAGATGTGCTAAGCAAAGGGGAAGAACTGAAAGATTGATATGTGATTATATTATGGCAATTCTTGTCTTCTAATTCAAAATGGTATTAAGTTGCTAACTTGTTATAGGTACATTGATAATAATGGTCTGCTTCGCAAGGGAAACAAGTGGGAAGCTGACTCTTAGGGGAACATCAGTCTATGAGTTTGTCATCATCAAAAAGGGAAAAATTGATAGTTTCAAGTGTATTCGTGTTTTGATGATTGTCAAACTGGTTCAGAACTAGATATGCCTAGTCCGTATTCTGTTCTCTGTGCACCTTGCACCATCAATAAAGAACAGCTATAAAGCAGAGCCGCTTAATGCACACAAGTACAGTTGTGAC
This sequence comes from Lycium ferocissimum, assembly GCF_029784015.1. Lineage (NCBI taxonomy): Eukaryota > Viridiplantae > Streptophyta > Magnoliopsida > Solanales > Solanaceae > Lycium > Lycium ferocissimum. The sequence continues at coordinate 19,456,101 of NC_081347.1, read as the reverse complement.
TTGGCCCATGCTTTAGGCCAGAATGAATGAGTGGTCTCTATCCATCCCACATGCTCCCACTATATATACAACATGATGACAATATATTCAATATCACTTGAAAAACCTAATCTAACTTGTGCAAAAGCTGGCGCCGCAAGAACTCAAGTGACCGCAGAACAAAGTTACTTTCAAGCTGAAGAACCAGATCTCGATATGAGCTTATTCTGTGTTCTTTAGGTTGTTGTAAATCTTTGTTCATTTGAGCTTAATTTAAACCTACCCTTTTGTGATAAGAAGCTATTTGTAGGTGTTTTGAAAAATCTCAAAGTGTACTTGCTGGAAGTGTGTTTCCTCAAGCTTTTGAGTGGTGCATTAGGCTAGAGTTACTCTACGTGTACTAGTGATCCTTGGCTAGAGTTAGTCAAGTGGAGGTACTTGCAATCAGAGTATTGTAAGTGTGGAGGGACTACGGGGGTTATTTCCTAGGTTGTAAAAGCGTTATTGTAAGGGTGAGGGATTATGGGAGTTAATCTCCAGCTAACAATAGATTTATAACCTAAAGTTGCTCGATTAGTGGAGGTGAAATCCTACAGAGGTTGGTTGTGGCTTTTAATCCCTTGACCAAGGAGTTTTCCACGGTAAAAGCATGCTTTCTTTACTTAATGCACTGCATAAGGGAACTGGTACACATTCAGGTCCCTCCATATACTATTCTTGGACACACAGCCATCTAACAAGTTATATCAAATCGGGTGCTTTCTAAAAGGTTAACACCTAGAAAGGATCTATGAAATGGAAGCCTCACCGATTATGGAAGAATGACAGTCATTCACTAGACCTCCCAGATTTAATGGAAAGTACTATGGGTGGTGGAAGACTAGGATGCACGACCTCATCATGACTGAAGACTCAGAGCTATAAGATGTCATCTGTGATGGTCCCTAAATTCCAGTTCACACAAGCGAAGACAGTAAAGAGACCACTGTCAAAATGAAAAAGGAATACAATGAAGCTGACAGAAAAAAGATTGGAAAAAACTATAAAGCCAAGAAGATTCTCGTGTGTGGAATAGGATGGGATGAGTACAATCGAGTCTCAGCTTGTTCATCAGCCAAAGAGATCTGGGAAGCTCTTCAAACTGCCCATAAAGGAACAACTTAGGTAAGAAATTTCAAGATTGACATGCTCACCACGGAGTACGAGATGTGAATCCATTCATGAGATGCACGCCAGATTTACCTCCATAATCAATGATCTCCACTCTCTCGGAGAAATCATCACAACCACCAAGCTGATAAGAAACTTGCTTGGTGTATTATTACTTGACTCATGGGATAGTAAGGTAAATGCTATCTCTGAGACCAAGGATCTCAGCAAATTGACAGTCGATGAGCACATTGTCTTAAGACTCATGAAATAAAGATAATCATGAATAAGGAAGAAAAGAATGAGGTGAAAAAGCAGAAGAGCCTAGTTCTCAAAACAGCAAGAGGAGACTCAAGAAATGACGAGTCAGAAATGGCCTATCTCACGCAGAGATTTCACAAAATGTTCAAAAGAAGTTGGAGATTTCCTAGAACAAGAGGCTCCTGTAGAAACTTCAAGGGAAATGACTACTGTTGTCATATATGCGAGAAATCTGATCATTTCATGAAAGATTGCCCTTAAAACAAGCAGGACAGTTATGACAGGACTGCAAAGAGGAACCAGGTCCCTGACAGGAGTTTTAGAAGGAAGGAGTGCGTCGATGAGATTGTGAAGCAATCACTTGCAACATGGGGATACTCCTCAAGTGAGTCGGAGAGTGAAAATGACAAAGAGGAATTGTCCATGATGGCAATTAATGATGGAGAAACTACGCATAAGTCAAACGTTGCACTCACGACTAAATTTGACACTAATGATGATGATGGGAAAAAAGAGGCCAATTTTTTTTATATAAAGAAAAACCTGAAAGTTTACTTTCAAAGGAAACTCATATCACTGTCAGGCGTCTTTGATAGATGTGTATCATGCCCTGATCACAGAGACATATGAGTTAAATCTTACTCTTGATGACATAGAACTGGATAGGGAGGACTTGTGTGCGCTAGCTAAAGATATGAAATCAAGTTCATGAAACAAACCAACAAAATATATTGTTGGAAAGTTAAGTGAGAAAAGATGAGGAAATCTCCTTCAAAAGACGAGGAGAAGCAAGCAAGACCTTCTTAGAGCATGAAGAAGAGCTGAAGAAAGTAAATCTGAACCTCACTGCTGAAACTAAAAAGAATGAGCAGCTCAAGAACGACTTAGAAAGGGCTATGTTCGATCTTGACAAAACTCTCAAATGGCTCTGGTTGTTTGATGAATTTACTTCCAGAAATAAGACTAATGGAAACAGAAAAAGTGGACTTGGCTTTGTGGAGGAGAAGGTGCCCTACAATCTTCACAACAATCATGTTTTCAATATGAAAAACTGGGCATATACACACGGTGGACAAGCTCATAACCACCAGGAATCCTTTGAAACAAGGACTGAAGCTGTTGAAACAGAAAGGAACCTCGTCAAGAAGGAAACGAGAAAGAAAGGAACAGGTCCTCAAAATTAAGGATCTCGAAGGAAGAAAAGGAACATGTTGCCCGAGTGGGTTAGAAGAACCTTAATCCATCCTTTCTATAACTTTAACTGAACTAGGTTTGGGTTCCCAAATCCAACTACTGACATCTCCTAAAAGAGTGGGAGACAGAAGAAGAAGTCAACATAAATTGATAAATCGTGACAGCTCCAAGATGCAAGACTGAGGTCAAAAGGTCTCCTTTCAAAGCTCTTATAGCAGGATATGTGTCGTATGGAGATGAGTTTTTTTTCTCTCTCAAATAGTGCAAGAAGGGATCTCTCAATGGCTAAAAAGGAGGTTAGGTACATCGCTGAAAAGTGTTTTTAGGCTACATCTAACTCACTTTTGTACCATTACAGGTATACACACATGGGAGGATCAGGAGAACTTAAGCGCAAGCAATTCTGCACAGATCACAGTGATTGCTGATACATTCAAATTACGGCTCAAAGACCTGGTCTTCGTATCTCAGGTCAGTAATCCCTTCAGTACTCATAAATGTATTTGAACTGTAAGATTTCCAAATAAAGTATATATCCTTTCCTCTTCCACGATCTTTCAAAATAGTATATCTTCCAAATCGTCACTTAAACCAATCTTTTGTCCTCTGCTACACCTATTCCAAAAGTGTCAACTCAGCCTGTTTAGAAGACATCCTTCTCATCCTTTCCTCTATTCACTTCCCCAAACTTTCGAAGCACAGAGACCAGGTTCCTCAAAGAGGAAAAGTAGTAAACAGAACCTACAAAATCAAAATGTTCTCTTTGGGAGAGTTTTTGATGTTATGTTTACGGAGAGGAGCCTAAAATAAAAGATTTGATTGCATTAGTGGAATTCCAGGAGCGGAGCTATCTCTTTATTCAACCACCACCATATGTATATGAAGCAGGAGTGGTCGAATTCTATAAGGGCTGAATACCTAATGAATGAAGCGAGAGAGGCTCAAAAGAATTATTTGTATGATAGGGAATGGATGGGTTAGAGGTTGCAAATTGGTATAAGATACGCCCTTCCTTGATGAGATAAACTTATAGTCTGAAAAATGCCTACCAGAAGGTCGAACAGTTATGTAGCAAAGAAGAGAAGGAATGTTAGCAATTAGGGCAAATTTCTAAGAAAAGAATCTTGTGCTAGACACCATTACAGTGATTGGATAGGTGCGCAAGTAATAGAAGAAAGATGATTACTGGAAAGATGGTAAAGGAAATTATGGAGATCTCTTCGATGAAAGATTAGGCCCATTCAGGGCCAATACATCTATAGAAGTATGTGACCCTTTATATGTATGGTAGACTCAGAAGACGAATAGTTACGATGAACATTAGTTGCGAAAATTGATAGGAGTAGGTACTTGCAGGAAAAAAAGAAAGCTAAAGCGATGTTAAATATAGAGTAGTGGGCTAATACCTTAAGGGGGAAGATGAGACGACAAGTATGGGATCAGAAGTATACTTTGTTAGAAGATGGAAAGATAATAATAAAAAGGAATTAGAAACCACCTCAAAGGGACACTACCCTAGCAGAACGATAAGTTGTAAGACGATTTGATTATAGACATAGCCAGTCAGTCATATGAATGACTAGGTGAAGATCGGGAGATAAAACTCCAAGGAAGAAGTTACTCGAAGTTAAAGATAAGGGTGTAATAAGAAGTCTAGTAATGAATAAACAAAGAAGGATTGAGTATGATGGCACTCGAAATAAATAATAAGAAGTCAGGTGATATAGCCACCGTGAACTAGTCGTGTGGATATGAAGTCCCAGCATCACAAGATGGTTGGGAAAGCCTTAAAGCCAAAAGCATTCAAGCCAGAATCTAGTAACGTTTTTCTTGAGAGAAAGATGCAGAGTTAACAGTAGAAGAAGAATGAAATGAAAATAAACTAGACGTGGGAAAGCAAGTACTTAATGGTAACAGCCTACAATGAAAAAAGGTAAACGTGCATGATGATATGGAAGTGAAAGTTGATAGATGATACGAGAATTCCAGGCATAGAATATTCAGAACGTAGAGGAACTAAAGTCGCGTTGTAAGTGAAATGGAATAAGATAGACCTAAATGAGGAACTAAAGACTAGTAGTGGTAGTAAGGAGGATAATGAGGAGTAAGTTCGCGTAAGAAAGCTTCATTGTATTAAAGTGAATAAGGATAGATCTAACACAGAAAGGGATATGTTTATTTGGGAAGGTAGAAGAAGGGTATGGAATTATATACTGCAGAAATGATATAAGTACATGAGAAACTTGCTAAGATCACTATAGAGATTCAACTAGTGAAGCATAGCATAGCCGAGAATAGCAATAGCAAAATATGGTATATGTCGGGAAACTTGAGTAAAGACATAGTATCCTAGATATGGTATATCGCTTAAACCAAAGCTTGAAAGGGTATTAAGGGAAGGAGTATCTCAGTAAGCTGGATTCCTAAGATATCAAAACCGACTACATGTTAAATGTAGCATGGTTATATGATCTTCTCAGAAGTAACAAACATGTATCATGACCTTAGTGGACTGATATAAATGAAATACTACAGAGTTCGTGGTTCGTTAATAAATAAACAGAAGCCTAAAACACTGAGGTAACATATGGATATGCGTTTATGGAATATAAGAATAATCAGTATGGATTTTATAATTGTAAGAAATCGTGTAAGCTATATATGGAATTGTCCAGTTTCTTAGCATTTTTGTTTATTCAGTTAAAATGCCCAGTTCTCTACTAGCGCCTGAGGATCGATATATTTAAAGAAACCTAAAGAATATAGGTTACCCCAGTATTGCCCTCCACCTTGAGATAGATGAGTAGGTAGAGCGCACTTTTCAGATTCCCCACGATATATTATGAGTATGTATGCTAGACATTTAAGGAAGTTAGGATGACCGGCTTGAATTTGCATATGGTTCTAGTCATCATTCCAATATTCAGACGGTCTGTATGAAGCCCTATAAGAATGGAAGAGTATCAGATGGTTCGAGATTTGGAATTTCAATCTGAAGAGATTTATTAGATTTGATAAGGAGGACAAATTTACCCCTAGATACTTTAGACTTCACAAGATTATACGCAGGATGGGCCAAATGGCCTACGAGATTTACCCTCAGATTTGGAATCTACATATCCAGTCTTTCATATGAATATGATCCATAAGTGTATTGGGAATTCTCCCACAATTTTACCAGTTGACGATATTCGGATTACGGAATAGTTATCGTTCGAGGAAGTTCCTACTACCCTCTCAGATGGTTACAGGTTTGTGGATTGAGAACAAAATATGTAGTCTCGATAAAAGTACGATGAAAAAAATGTGAATGTAAAGGAGATGACTTGAGAAGCTGGGAAAGACAGGAGATCCTGATATCCGCACTTGTTTTTCCCCCAGTGGTGATTTAGACTGAGACATTACAGCCTTCAGGTGCGTAGCCTATTATTAATTGTTTTATTGGTCATCTAAGGCCATTGTTGCTATTAATTATTATGGCCTCGTGGGATGTTTCATTGTTTGGTCTGCTGCGTGATAGGTTGGTATTAGTACAATTACAGGGGAGACTCTGTCGAGATTTCTATAGGTTCCCTGAGAGTTTAACATTGGAGGATGAATGTTTCTAAGGGGGAAAGGATGTCACACCTCATAGTTTCATACGTCGAGATTCGTCGTATGTTGGTTGCCCTAGTCTTGGACACCGGGATTATCTCCAAAGTTATATGAGATTAGACATGCCTATTTTATGTTCATGAGGGTTTAAGTTCATGTTTAGTAACTTATGGAAGGTTTGAAAAATAAGTGAATCGAAGAGAATACGTTTCGTCGAAGTTTCATTTTAAGATTGAAATATATGAACCGTATCTTAGGGAATACGGACCGTATTTAAGTATATACAGGAGGCAGAATCTAAGTTGGGGAAATGGTCAAAATATACGGACCGTATATAAATATACGAACCAGTATAAGGTCCGTATAATTATATAGGGCCAGTATACATTGCCGTATTTCTTAGGCGGTGCAGCTCTCTTTTTATATATATCTTGACTCCAGCCTTTCCTATTTCATTTTTAACATGTCCCTAAAGTTACTAAAACTCTAAAAACCCTCTCTCGCCATATCTAATCCACCCTCAAGTGAAATCAAAGATCAAAAGTGCTTTTCAAGCTTGGTCGGGTATTGAATGCTAGTAGTACTTTTTGTGGCTGATTTGGAAAGAACATAAAGGTGAAGAAACCTATGTGTTGGATTGTTGTTGAAATCTGAAGGTAATTTACTACTCCATCTTCATGTTTATGGTGTTATTTAACTCTTATACAACTTTTGGATGAAGGAATTGTAAGAGAAAAGCTTAAACTTGCCTTGGAATATAAGTTGAGTTGCGGACTGATCTTGATCATGTTGTTGTTGTGTTATTAGGATAATTTCCAAGTATATGGATAGTATTTGATGTTTCTAAGATATTGTTGACTTTATACTTCATGGATGAGAAGAAGGGTAGTGTATATCATTCTTGTATATTAGTATATTTGAGAGTTGATTGACGTCTATCCTTGTATGATTTTGGAAGGAAGTATAAGAGGCTCATATGAGATGTTAGTTGTTATTTTTGGCTAATACACATGATATTGTAACTAAGTGATAAGGGGAGATGTTTCCCATTTTATTGGAATCGAGTTATCAGTTGATATACGTGACATACTAGCGCCATCTAAGTTATGTATGCATTCCTCGATTATAGGATTGGCGCGCTAATTGTAATAAGCTCATTGTTGGATTGGTTGGACGACTTGAGTTATATTACAGCTAACTTTCCTTCTTTTTTCATGATCCTTATGAACAGAACGTAAACGTAACGCTACTCCATAATGACTCCATTCTTAGTAGCTAGAGATGTTCCATGTTGATTCATGTTCTATAATGTTGTTTTCAATAAGTTTTCTACAAATTCAGTATGATTCATATAGTAACTTGTTGAGGAAAATGTCGTCTCATAACGATGTTCAGAGGTGTAATGACCTTACGTCACTTCGACAGATTCAGGATGTACTTTTATCATATTCATGCATTACAATATATATGTGTGTGTGTGTGTGTGTTTTTACAGACCTACGACCCTTCAGGCATTATATACGTGTATATTATATGTTATATATATGGGGTAAGGGGAAGGTGACGGCGTTATATATGCACTACCACCTCATCAGCTAGTCACATGATGATGATGATGATGATGTTGATGATGATGATGATGCCCACAGAGGCTTGATAGGCATAATATACACATATGTATGACCCTTATGCATGCATGCACAGTATATATGCATATTATTGGCCTTCAGAGGCAGTTCAGATGTACATATTGATTCGCTCTTGTTTCATGTTACTTTCATGTCTCTGTTATGTTGGTTTGTCCTGCCTTACATACTCTATACATTATTCGTACTGACGTCTTTTTTGCCTGGGGAAGCTGCATTTCATGCTTGTAGGTCTTGATATATAAGTTGACGGCTCTCCTAGTAGGATATCAGCTCCGCAGACAGTGTTGTTTCACTCCACCTATTTCGGAGTTGCCTTATGAGTCAGTATGGTTATATATGCATATGTATGGGTATGGCGGGGCCCTGTCCTGACCACGTTAGTATGTACTCCAGTAGAGTCTTGTAGACATATAGTGTAGTTAGATGTTGTATGGCCCTGTCGGCCTATACAGTATGTCCTATGTGTTTATGCAGTTATATCCTTTTAGACTTATCTTATTTCAGTCTATTACTTATGTGAGTTAGCAGGTTATCTCATGGCAGCCCTAATAGCCCACCTATGTAACGACCCATTTGGTCGTTATAGTCTTTTTGGTGTTTTCACCCTTTCCCGAGCATTGATTATGTCATTTTGACCTAAGAGGACCGTTGGCACGCTTCTCGAGATGTCTAAACAGGATTCGAGCAACTTTCGTGAAATATAGGCTTAAAGTGAAAACTGATTGACCTAAAGTTGACTTTTGGGTAAACGGACCTTTTTTGGAATTTTGTCAATTTCGAGAGGTCCGAATGGTCGTTTATAATTTGCGTGTGTATTTGGTTCGGTTCCTAATGCACTCGGATGCATTTTAGGATTTGGGTTAGAACTTGAAATTAAGGCATCGGGGTTGACTCGGTCAACCAGACCTCCGCGGGAAATTTCAAGGCCACGGGGGCGTTCGTAGCTCGTTTTTATGCGCGTCTATGCATATGGTATGTAAACAGATAGCCTCAGGAATTAGTCAGAAAATCGGATCAAATGGTGAAACTTGGGTAAGTTTCTGGTGTCTGGTACCTGCTTTGGCCGCACCAGCATCGTGGCAGCGGTACCACTGGAGCGGTAGCCCTGCCCATTTGGAGCGGTCATTGGATCTTCGTCTTGACCGCTGAAGCGGCTCCACTGGGGCGGTCCCAGTGACGTTAAAGTGGGTGACGGGCAGTTTGTATAATTAATAAAGTGTTAACAGCCTTTAGACCCTCATTTATTTCCATTTCGGAATTAGAGCTTTGGGGAACTGTTCTTAGAGATATTTTGAGAATATTCTTCGAGGTAAATCCTACTAATTCCTTTACTCTTCCTTTAATCCTAATCATCATAGATTCCCCCCTTCCCTTTAATAATCCCTTAGTAATGGAAGTTGGAAGAGTGTTTTGATGAACTTTTTCCTAGGTTTATTAATGATGAAATTGTTGGTGTTTATGTTAGATTTTGATGAATCTAAGCTTATTAATCATATATCTTTCATTTCTAGTGTTGAATTTCGAAATCAAAAAGTTAGGGTTTATACCCAAATTGGGGGTTTTACTTCAAATTCGAAATTGGGAAAATCTATGAGTTAATTTAGCAATTAGCAGTTGGGTTATAATCACCTAATGCTTAATTTGATATTTTGCTTCCAAATTTCCCATTTTGCCTTTGTGGGCTCGTTTTTCCAATTTCTAGGATTCAATTGACCCAGATTGAATAGTAGCAATATTAGTATTATTTTTCATGATTATTAATCTAGATTTCGATTATACTTACACTACTTTGGTTCTGAGGCTCAGCGAAAAGGCAAAGCAAAGGAGTGAGTTATTGGTGTTGCGGTTCGGCCATCCAAGTAGGTTATGGCTTACCTTTGGTGAGACTTCGTATGGCGAAGCACATATTTGGATTATATTGTCGAAGACAACATGTGAACCTTCGAGTATGAAGTTGGGTTGGATATTCCCTTAGGTTGGGCTCTGTTGTGTGTTGGGACTAGCCACCCCGTTGTGTTGTGATTTGATTGTTCTATTAGGTTGGTTTGATGCTATGAGTTGTTGATAGATAGTGGATTCTGTTTATCTCCTTGATTTCGATATTGTTGGCGTACCTACTGTTGGTATTTGTGATTCGGTTATATTGTTGTCATACCCACTGTTCGTAGTTATGATTCGGTTATATTGCTGGCATATCCACTGTTGGTATTTGTGATTCGGTTATATTGTTGACATATCCACTGTTAGTATTTGTGATTCGGATATATCGTGGCATTCCTATTGTTGATACTTGTGATATTAAGCATGATTATTGATGTTGATACATGCATTGCACGCACTCTCATTTCATGATACACTGTTGAGATACTAATGAGATTTAATGAAACACTTTGATGAGTTGGGCTCGATTTTACTTGAGTGACGTGAGATGGCCGATGTCCGATGTTAGTTCTGGAATTGTTGATTGAGTGAGTGCATGGACTCCGCGGGTCCCCCAGAGTGGTGCCGATGAGAACCCCCCATGGGCAAAGATCCGGGGTCCCATCTGTCAGTTGGGCAAAAATCCGGGACGGGTGGCACTTCGACTTCGCGAGTCACACTGGGTTGTGCTACCGAGATGTCGATATTTTCGTCCGGAGTACATGTATACACAGTACTTCCATGGCATTGCATTGCATTCATACACTATTGCATTGCATTGCATTTTATTGCATTGTGGATTGATATTGAGATGTTTTGCTGTTGTACTTGTGATTATTGGATTTGGATTTGATACGTTCAGACTTAGTACAATTGGGATTAGATGCTTTACGTAGGCGATGACGCATACTTGCAATTGATTACATTGACTTATACTTGTTGGTTCATATGGTTATCTACTTTATTATCTGAGTTGTGTTAGCTATGCTTAGTCGGCCGGTGATGCCTACCAGTACCGTTATTTTGTACTGACTTGCACTTGCTGCATTCTTTTATGAATGCAGAGTATCAGGTCGGATATGCTTCCGTGACACGTGGCTGATAGTCGCTTCAGCTTTATCTTCGAGTTTCCAGGGTGAGCATGGCTGTTCACAGCCTTGAAGACTTCTCTATCTTTATGTCCTATTCATTTCAGAGACATAGACACTTTATGTATTATTATTCCAGACTTGTGTTATTTCCCTTTTAGATGCTCTTGTATTACTCGGACTAAACCCTGGGGGTGTTATTATTATTTCACACTATTCTACTACTTATATATAGACACATCGTGAGACTTGTGTATTTATTCTATTCTATTTCTTAATATTCATTATTTACGCATTTATTCATTGATGGGTTGAGGGTTCGCTTACCGAGGTAGGAAGGTAAGTGCCCGCACGGCTTAGACAAGATAGGTCGTGACAACCTATGCTTATGATTATGTTACGGATGTATGTCTAGTGGTACACGACAAGTAAGGCCACCTCGTCATGACCCTCCAGTTTGGGTCGTGACACAGAAAGCCTAACAAAGATCCAAAGTATAGTTGATATTGCAATTATAAACATTTGTAGTTGAAAGAGAGAAGGAGCATTATACAAGAAAAAGAGAGAGAGAGAGAGAGAGAGAGAGAGGGGAGGAGCATGCAGAGAGATCTCCTGCACCAAAATACCTTTTATAAGATCCTTTATGTGGAATGAATATTTAATTGCTTAAATAACCATAAGACAAACAAATAAGTGTTTCAGTTTTTTTTTTTTTTTTCAATGCAAATAAATGGGGAAAACCAAAAATCCGTAGGACATGAAGAGAAGATGAATAACATAGTCATTACTACATATTAGTTTTTCAGTTTTAAAAGATAATTACGGAGAAAGATACTTTTAATTTTATAATATTTAATATAAGCTAAACTTATAGGTTGGAGGAGAAAATTGCCAAAAAAAAAAAAAGATAAATAGGTTGCTTGGCCATAGAGAGGTGCCACATCATCTTGTCTGTGCCTAGCTTTATTTTATGCATATATATTCTCATGATCTTCCTCATGATTATTGTCGCATCATACACCCTAATACTAAATAGTGGTGGTCACCGGTCAGAGACCCTAAGGGCTCGTTTGGGTACAAGGGATGAGGATAAATAATCCCTGGATAATATTTGAGATGGGTTTGTCCCACTTTTGGTTGGGATAAAATGACAATATAACTAATTTCGAGATTAGTTATTCTGGGATTGTAGTGTTATTTTATCCCTGTGGGAGGGTGTAATAACTAATCCCAGGATAAGTTATGCTGGGATAACTTGTTTCCAACCAAATGACCCCCAAGTGTAATAACAACTGTTGTCTAAATCACTTGTGAACCATGCGAACTTGTTTCCATTTGTGGCGGTGCATTTTGTTAGAAAAATAGGTTTCAGAAGTGGGGAAGAACTAATACGGCTTAGATAGATTAATCTCTGTCCTTACGAAATTTAAGCCTCCCACTTTGTTGTTGCAGGGATAATGTCAGTATTTTCCAGGATTTGCCGATGAAACTCAAGTTTTAGTAGTTGACTTGAATTTCCCACAGAACAGAATGTTGTGATTTATAGTGGAAGTGAAAGAGAGAAAGAGAAATCTGATTCATCTTTTATGTGGTAATAATCAGGTATTTGTAATACCTAAGTGTCTGTTCAAACCAACAGAGACATCTTTTAGGAATAGACACCTTTTAATTTAATCCTTTTAGGAATAGGTACCTTTTAATCACAACCAGTCATTTTAATGATTGAAAACATACTCACCAAAACCTCTTCTCAATACTTCCCTGTCAATAACACTAACTAACACTAACAATTCCCCACTTAGTTAGTGATTGATATTGTTTATGAGATTTATGCACATAGTAGGTGTCTTTCGATTTAAACCTACTATACTTGTATAAACTCTTCAAGACCTTGTCGAAATTGATGGTTAGATTAAATTCTATTAAACCACAGTTCCTATTTGACCAGTCGGAAAAGCTTTATACACATAAATCGTACCAACTAAAAGCTTTATACACATAAATCGCACCAACTTCACAACTTTTTCAATGTGAATTTTAGCACCCGATTATGGCCTTTTGCTACCTCCTGAATTCATAAACACTTTATCAAGTTTGTCTCCTAACGTTGACTGAAGCGGCACCACTTCAAGTGTTTATACAGGTGAAGTTTTAAACTAAGGTCTTATCTTCGACTTACCAAGTCCTTATCCTGGACTTTACTTAGTTCTTAATCGAACTCCGATTTCTTCATTAAGAGTACTTTTATACTCACCCTCCTTTTCTAAGTACTACATTCTAGTACTTGCTAACATCCACTGAATAACTTGTTGTTACCTTTTAAACCTTTAATATTATTGTAGAGCAATAGTAAGGTAAGGTTTCCATTACCTGTGACAATTTAATTTGCGTTAGACCCCTAGCACTCATAGTGCTATAATCATACCTCCCGAGAGCATTTTAGACGTCAATGGATCGGCATTGTTGTTTAGACATAAACTACTGGTGATAATTCCACCAACATTCAGTTTTCTTATACATTATTCAAGCAATATGTCTAGATTTTCCATTTTTCTAAATGCCTTAGGCATAGTGGTTTCACTATCACAGTGCAAAGAGAATAACTGGCTTCCGTTGTGGCCACAATATTATAATAAGTCTTCCAACCCTTTTGCCTCTCTTTCTGCCGCTATAAATTCAAATTTCATAAAGAAATGAATAGCCCATGTCTGTTTCTTAGAAGCTCATGAGTCTGCTTCTCCATCCAAAATAGGATCCAGTAAGATGCTAACTTATTATAACTTACACTAGTTGTCCAACTAGCATCACAATATCCTTCAATATTAAAGACATATATTTTAAAATAAGGCAAAAATTTTGTCCTTTACGATAACCAAGTATCCTTATGATACTTCTCCAATGTTCACTTCTAGGAGTATGAGCATATTTCGACATGTACAAATATGAGCATATTTCGATTTGTACAAATGGAAAAGACAAAACCTGTGCAATAATATTACAACTGCACTAGCATAGTTGTTGTAAGCTGTGCGTCCACCAAACACAATACGGAGAAATCTGGTTGTGTGCCAGTTCCCTTATGCAGTGTTACACCCCGTATCCTCGAAGAGCACTTATCAAATTTGAAACATAAGTACGTTGAGTTAGGGTTAAGTAAAACCACTTTGGAATATAAGGAGCAAACATTATTAAGTATATTTAATAAGTGAAGGATTTATATAAGGTATACCGGAAGGTTTTATAAGGAAATGAGTGAAAGAAATGAAGTAGTACGACTTTGGAGAAAGAATGGGTAATGTTTTGTGTGAAAATTCTGGTCCAAATTAGGAGACGAATATCTCTTAGCATATGAAAATTTTTGAAGTGAAACAAAAGCCTAAAATGAAGTTTGTCGAGTCTAGTTTCCAACTCAATAAATCAAGCCATCGATAGGACATCGGAGTAGAGAATTATGGACATTACAAGTTCGGTGACGGAGAGCGAGAAACGCGTGCTACAAGTCTTGCTACAAGAACCGACTCGCTACACATGTTTGCTACGATAAATTGCTACGGTGACCCGACCGAATTTGACCCTATATAAAGGGTAAAAACCCCCTTTTTCATCAGATTTTGCTAGAAATTCCCAGAAAATTGAAGAGAGAGAGGGAATCACAAAGTAAGCAATTTTCAAGCGACGGAGTATTAATCGAAGCTCGGATAAACGCATGGATGTGATTCTAATATGGTTTTGCGGTGGATTCAAGGTGGATATTGAAGATATAGCTGTTTTAACAAAAATAAGGTATGAATCTCTCCTTATTAATATTACTTTTGGTTAGTTACGAAGATAGAGTGATGAAATGGTTGTATAATAAAGTTGTTGGTTGAGGAATTGGACAAACATCGCGTGGGGTGATTTATGGAATATTTTGGTATTGATGATGATGTTGTTGATGTAGGTGTTGTTGTAGTTGTTGTTTTGTTGGTATTGTCATTTCGGGCTAGGCATATAAACAGGGGAGTCTCTTTGCGAATTTCGCATTATAAATGGATTTATTTGAAGGACTAACACAAGCGTATAACGATGAGTCTAACGATTGTGTGAATCCTCTTAAATGTAGACTTGCGAGCTCGGACGAATAAGTGTAGATAATTGGAGGCTGAACAGGTATGTTAAGGCTCGTCCCTTTCTTTCAAAGGTATGATTCCTATGTTACGATTTCATAAATGCTTCCATAACATCTTTGTTTTCAAAAGTTAGAAGTCTATGATTCCAAGGCATGATTCCTTTTCCCGATAACCCATAAATGCTTTCCAAAATTATTTTTCCAAAACGGAGGTTT
>NC_081347.1:19301362-19440843 GCF_029784015.1 Lycium ferocissimum | reverse complement strand
TAAATAAAAATTTTTGTTCGATTTAACGTTTCGCTACCGGGGAAAGAGATATACCCTTTAGCCCTACTTAGTTGATTACGGAGAATTAAATGCGTTCTTGTTACCTCCGACCATAGAGATATAGGCATTATAGTAACATCTACGGCTTGTGAGTAGTTCGAGAGAATATCATAGTTATAATTAACCCGTCAACCAAGAACCCAGAAATAAAATAGGTGGAATTGTACGAAGATCAACCGGATTGTCGAAAGCCTTGACCCTAGATCTTTCTCTCATCCGATAAATCTTACAAATTTTTGTCAAAATACTCTCGTTGACAAAAACACCCATCACAAATTGTTTACTTTTCGCTAGTTTAGTACAACAAATATCTTGATTTTCACTTCTCTTGAATAGTTTCATTCGAATTTGAATTAGTTTAACAGTAGAATCTAAGTCTCTGTGGGATCGATATCTGGACTTAATAGTTTATATTACTTGTACGACCGCGTATACTTGCGTGTGCGTTTGGGAGCAACATATTATGTCAGTTTCCTTCTTAAATATAGAGGACACCCCAGATAGTTCATGGGAAGAGTTTGGCATCTTATCCTTGTATTTTGCTTAATCTTGTTGATAGCATTAAGAACAATCTTTGACCCTACTAAAGCAGCTTTTGTTCTTGTTAATGAGTTGTCCTGAAACATTCTCATACTTAGTAAGAGCATTCATAAAAAATTGAATAGGTCTTTTACTACCATTACATAATAGAATTGTGTCATCTACAAAAGTCAAATGTTAATCTGAGGCCTTCCACTACTCATTCAAAAACCTTTGTAACTAGGTTTTCTGTAAAGATCATTAAGTAATTGAGAAAGAAGCTCAAAGACTGAGGATGAAAAGGGAGGGGGATAAGGGGTCATCTTGTCTCAGACCCTTAGAGGACTTGAAAAAACCATTTCTTCCTCCATTAATCAACATTGAATACCACTTGTTAGATAAGTAGTTTTTGATGAGATCAACCCAGTTTTCAAAAAAACCAAGTCTCTTGAAAACCATACAGAGGAAGTTCCATGAGACTCTATCATAAGCTTTGGTCATCTCCAGTTTCATAATCACATTCCCTCCCCCTACGAGGTTTATTGATATCACTAATAATTTCTTGAGCAAGGAGGATATTTTCAGATATAGCTTTACCTTTGACAAATCCACTTTGGTTTCTGGAAATGATTCTGGGTAGAATGCTAGAGAGTCTAGTATTAATGATTTTACTTGACACATTACATAAACTAATGGGTCTAAGATTAGAGAATCTTTGAGGTTGATCTATTTTAGGAATTAGGACTAAACAAGTATGAATATAAAACTTGGGAAGAATAGATCCTTAAAAAAAAAAAAGCATTAATAGCATTATGGAGATCATTAGCTATGATGTGCCAAGATTTTTGATAGAAAATACCACTTAATCCATCTGGACTTGGATCACTATCAGCATCAAGGGAGAAAACACAATCTTTAATTTCCCGTAGAGAAGGCAAGGCATTCAGTATGGCATTATCTTCCTGAGTTTTACACCTCTGTAGACAGTTTAATGCTCCAAAATTGCTATTGAAGTTGTCTTGCTTAAACATCTTCTATAAAATCTGACTGCTCTTTCTGCTATGGCGTTATTTCCTTCCAGACATTGACCATCATCATCCATTATCTTTTTTATGGAAAGTCTCTTTCTTTTATCCTTAATAACACTATGCAAATAAGCAGTGTTGGAGTCCCCCTCTTCTAGCCATTTTACCCTAGCTTTTTGCCTTAGATAAGACACTTGAATCCTAAGGTATATGGTATAATGTGCTCTGCATCTGGCAAGTTCACACCTATTTGCCTCTAAGTTATATGTGATGTTGTTTTTCTCTAATACCCTCATCAGAGCTTGAAGTCTCTTAGGTTCCTCAAAAATGTCACCAAAAGCCTGTCTGGACCAAGTGCTTAGAGTCTTGCATGTTCTCTTAATTTTTTGGTGCAAGATGTAAAAGGGATTACCATAGATAGCTTCATCCCAAGCCTCTATGATCACCTTATCATAATCCACATACTCAATCCAGAAAGTAAGGAACCTGAAGTATCTAATGAATTGAGTTGTTTCACTATTAAGCTTTAACAGCAAGGGAGCATGATCAGAGCATGCTCTAGATAGATGTGTGACAATAGAGTCATTAAAGGCATCAAACCAATTAGAATTATAGACAAGCCTATCAAGTCTTTTCTATATAGTGTAAGGTGGATCTCTATGATCACTCCAAGTATATTTGGATCAAGAATAATCTGCATCCTGAAGACCACAGTCATTGGGGCAATTAATGAAGTCAAAACTTTCCTCCATTATATGTTGCCTTTTCCTATTTTTTCCTCCTGAGAACAAATAATATTAAAATCCCCAATTGTTTCCCAGGGTTCTGAGCAATTGTTTGCAATACTTCTTAGGTCAGTCCAAAGATCCTCCTTAAGATTTTCAATGCATTTAGCATATATTACTGACAAAAGGAAGGGAGGATCATTGTGGTTACTGACTCTTAAGAGAATGTGTTGCTCTTTGTCTTGTATGATGTTAACTTGGATTTCATTTGACCAGAATATTCAAATTTTGTTAGAACAGCTGTTATAAGCATAATGCATTCCCATTTTCCATCTGTATTTATCGAGTCTACCATTGTTGACCAAAGGTTCTTGAAGACACATCAAGGGTATATGTCACGACCCGACTAGAGGACCGCGACGGGCACCCGGTGCTAACCCACCCGGGCGCCTCTTAACATACTTTCACATCACATCTAGGTGAGCCACATAGTTAAATCATGTTTTTCATTCATCATCATTCTAATCTCATTGGGCGACAATTCACTTATATCATCATTAACATCTATGCCCATATAAATGTACATAATGATTTAGGCTTGACAAAATAATATCCCAAAATATAGGCCGATAAGGCCAAACACATCTACCCATATACATATGTCTACGACCTCACAAGAAGAATGCGTCATATCGTATTTGGGACGGGACAGACCCCGCCGTGCCCATAAATATGTACACAAAGAATCTATACCAAAGGCACAACGACTCGAATGATGGAGCCCCGCTATGTAGTCCACCGAATAATGAAACTATGGATCAAGCCTATCTCCCCGGCCACCGCGGCATGACGCGGCGATCCACAAACAAAAAGACGTCGTACGAAGAATGTGCGAGTATGTAAAGCATGATCAATATCAATATGAAAGCATAGTAGACAACATATGAGATAGCATAAGATGGGAGATAATAGTATCATCGTCATAGCACTTACTTGCTTTCCATAGGGACGTTCCATTTCTATTGCGTATCCGTGTACATACATCCATATCCGTACCCATTTACCTTTCGTATCCATTTTCGTATTCGTATTCATATTTTCATTCATACTCATGTTCATATCATATACATTGCATATACATAGCCTTTACTTAGCATTTACTTAGCATATTCGTACTCATATTGATGTCATAAACATAGCATTTATATATAGCATACCCGACCACGAAGGTTCCTGTTTCACACATACACGGCCCTACCAAGGCTCAATGTCATACATGGGCCTACTAAGGCTCAATGTTATTCGTACCCAACTGCAGTGGTGTGCGCGCATTTTATATATATATATATATACATACATATATATATATATATATATATACATACATACATACATATTTATACATTCTACCCGGCCATATAAGCTCGAAGTTTCATAGTAGCCACACATGGGCACATATACATATAAGCTCATAAGCATCTTTAGCATTATTACTATCATCGTTCATTATATCTATCCTTGAAGGATTACTCGTCATATAAGGAACTTAGTACAATCGCATCATATCGAGAATCATAAGCTTAGTAGCTTTTAGAGATAGGATCATTGGAGAATATCGTAGGCTCATGAAGGATAGATATTTGGCCAAAGAACCATGCCTTATGAAAGAAGGGTTAGCCTTACATACCTTTCCGTTCAACTATTCTATCACTTGCACGTTCTCCTTTCAACTCACGTTCTACCTTCATTAGTGAGTATACTATCATTAGGAAATCGATGACTTAACATACATGACTAAAGCTAGAGAAAATTAGAAAGATCTCTTTTATTTATACGACTTCCTCCATATCATATATCAACTCCCAAACATCAATAATAACTTTCACAACATCATCACAATAGCCTTTATTCAACTTCATTATCCTTACTTCTCAATTCACTTCAATTCATCCATATTCATGGTCATATCACACAATTTCGTTCATTCATATACAAGGTCTATTCCATGTTCTCAATATCATTTATAATATGATTATAATCATAATGTATTAAGAATCATAACTCAATCCAAACATTTACTCAAAAGTGACACTACTCCCACATTCATGACCCATTTCCTATTTCCTTATATAATCCAAGTGTTTCAACTTTCAAATACCTTAAACAACAGGGAAATGTCATAAAACTTATCTTATATGGTGTAGGAATGAACCTTGGGTGCAAACACTTCACTTGAGAAAAACCCTAGTTTCACCTTCACTTAGATTTCTTGTTTTGGATGAACTTTAATTGGTTTCTTACACTTGATTCACTTAGTTTGATGTAGATGATCACTAATATCTCTTGAATTTGTGTGGGAGAAATGTTCTAGAGAGTTCTAGAGAGAAGGAGTGAAAAATGGAAATGAAACAATGAACTTGGTCCTCTTTTTAATAACCCAAAAATCTGATCTGTCGGGAGAATATACGGATACTTATACGGTCCGTATAAACTTATACGGTCCGTATAAGTGACCGTGAAATAGACCCTTCAACGTCTCTTCTCTGTGACCATTATACGGTCCGTATAAGTGACCGTATAATCCCACCAGTGAGGGACCTTCACTGTGATGGTTCTGCGGTCTATTATACGGTCCGTATAATGGGCCGTATAACCCATCGTCCATCGTATCTTGTTACGGTCACTTCGTTCGATCTCCAATCCTTATGGAACCTTCCTAACACTTGTTTATCACCTCATTAACGATCTAAGGGACGTTATAACTCTTTTCCAAAACATTATTAAGTCGTCATTAGCTCGTTACTCGTAAATCCTTTTCGATACACATTATTAGCCTTGCTTTCTCTTGGCAACCTTTCTCGTCTAACATCGAATGTCTTTGAGATCTTAATTAGGGTCATCAAATGTCACTCTTTACTTATTGAAACACCGTAGACTTCGTACTCTTCGTTAGTCTATTCACTGTGCATCAACGGAAAATTTTTCGAGGTGTAACAGTATATGTAATTGTTGAATCATGAGTTTGAGTCTTTCTAAGGATCCTTGAGATCCTATTCCTCTAATGTTCTATAAAATGATGTTAATCATTGGAAACATTAGCTAGAGGGACCATTTGTTCAGAGTTCTAAATGGAACCTGTCTCTTCTTTAGTGTTAAAGAATCCACTTATATTAAGTTTATTCCTTGGTGACAGGTTGTTGTAATATGAAATATTCTGTTGAACTATTTTAGAGTCCACATGATTGTTTTCCCCATAATCCTGGTTCCTGACTACATCATCAACTGATTTAGATGATAGATTGTCATCTTCAGCACATTCCATGAACATATCAGAGTCCAAAGTTTCTTGTCCTTGTTGTACCACCTGGTTATCGTTCTTCCCTGCATCTGGTGGATTAGGATCAATGAGAAAATTGCTTCCATCTTTTGTTCCCTCTGTTTATTGAAATTTCTGAATTACTGGATCAATTTCCTGTAATCCGATCTTCTTGAATTCTATTAGCAGAAGCTTTTAAGATTCTCTAGATGTCTATATTGGGGATTTCATGAGGATTATTCTTTTTTATAGTGAGAACCTCTCCATTAGTCAGGACATGTTGAACTTCTCCATCAAAAAGAACATTTGTTGGAATAGAAATTGCACTTTTCAACTTTTTGTGTTTCTTGGTCATAGTTGCCAACTCTTCTTGAATTACAGCAACCAGTTGGACCACTTCTTTCTGCATTAGATCATCAGTATTTTTTAGAGTAAGGGGTGCTGAGCTCTTGTTACTCCTGCTAGTTCTGATTTTCATTTTCCCAGCATACTGATTAACTTTGCTCTTTTTCTTGTCCTCCTGTGATTTATCCTATCTTATCATCTTTGTAATTTGTTCGGCATGTTCCTCTTTTTGTATATGATCTCTTGTAGCTTTGTGCCCTTGTTTGTCTTGTCTTTCCTCAACCCCATCCTGATTTTGGAGATGATTAAATCTATTGTTGGATCTCATCTCACTGGTATTCTCATTTTGGTTCCAATGGATCTGATCCATTTGTTGTTGTTATCGTTTCCTCTTCCTTTCCTCCTATCTATAAAGTTCCATCCTCCTCAATAGCAGCAACATTAATAGTGTCTTTTTTATCATGAACCTTTGTTCCCATTATGCCATTTAGCTTCCTCTCTGGTTGTTGTTTTCTTTCCCTTGCTGATTATAGTGATTCCCATTAGCTCTGTTGCCATTGTTTTGCTGTTTTGCTGACTCTTTTTAGCAGTTTGAGCAAGATTCTCAACCTCTAGTCTGGTGTCTCTTGGATCAGGGAGTTCAGGGTTAGGTATTCTGCAAGTGCCATTGCATTGCCCTTGAACTTTACAGTGAACACAAAATAAAGGAATGGATTCATACTCAATTTTTTTCATATTTCCTTAAGCATTTCTGATCTCCACTGTCACCTCATGGATCAATGGTTTGGTTAGATCAATTTTCACTCTTAACTTAGCAGTGGATGGTCTAGTTTTTGATATAGTGGCTTTGTCCATCACTATGGGGATGCCTATTGGTCCAATAATTCTACACAATGCATCCCACTCATAATAATGCCAAGGAAGCTCAGGTAAGTTTATCCAAACAGAAGCTAAGGTGGTTTCTTCATTAGTTCTGAATTTCGTTGTCCATTTTTGAATTTTCATGCTATTATCTCCCATGAATGTGATAGCATCCTTCAAGTAAATAGTGTTGAAATCTTCTTCATATTCAACATCAATAAAAAACATGTTTAAGATCCTTCAACCCAATTTTAGCAATACACTTTAATGGAATAATTTTCAAAAATTCTGTTCTAATTCTTTCAATTGGGGGATGGGTTTTAGAGAAAATACCAACAATTGTCCATTTGCACATTTCTGCAAGGAGGTTGTGTCCTTCTTTGGTAAAGACCACCACCATCTTTCCTTCCACAATTTTGTGTTGTCGAGGTTGTAATTTGATTTTACCTTTTTTGAGGGATTGCGGATTGAGATATAGAGCCCCAGCACAGGTCGAAACCCCTTCCTTCAATAACACATCGACAGAGTTGGGGCTTTTCAGGTGAGATGAAGCACTAGAGCATCCTAGTAGCATCTTTGGATTAGGGGGATCTGAGGGTTTTTGGAGTGGGGGACCAAAGATGTCTATAGAGATGCTCATTGGAGAAGCTTAGAGAGAGAAATAGAAGGATTTAGGCCGGAATCTGGTCGGCGATTAGTTTACTAGCAGTTACTGGCAGGATACTAGCCGTTGGGGTTGGTTTGTACGGAGAGAATTTAAGAGGGAATCAGCAAGTATAGTTTTTGTCTTTGCCTTTATCGAGATGACGTTTGACTGGCATATCTGTACTTGAATGATGTTCGCCTTGGGACATACTGTATTTCTCTAGGTATCGTGGAACAATTTTTTTTCTGATTAATATGCTATTGGTGTGTATATTCAGGAAAAACTTCTGATGCTCTAACTTAAAGAAATTTAAAATGAAAAAAAGAAGAAGCAAGGGCAATGCTTGATTTGTTCTCATTGAGGGAGAGTTGCTTCATACGTGAATGGTTGCACCCCTACCAACTGTCCTTCGGTTTGAATTATATTTATATGATTAGAAAGTTTTTACTATATTTTGCTAATTTTGCATCCAATGTCATAAGTAGGCTGTGCTTATTTATGGTTTTTTTTTTTTTTTTTTACCAACTGACTTAAAATTCCGAATTATCTCAGTTAAAAAAGGCCATGTTTCATTGAACTCTGTTTTATCCATGTCCCGCAAGCACTAATTAATTAAGCTAGACGATAGGATTGATACAGAACTTCCGGTTAGTAGGATGAATAGATGGTAATTAATGTTTATGTGCTCATTGTTTATATCAAATCAATTAATTTAACCGTTATATAATAATATTATATTTGATTCATATTCATCAATTTGGTGTAAACTTCGGCAAATTTTGAGATACCTTAGGGGTTGTTTGGTTGTTGATTAGAGTTATGGAGGGTTTAATAATTCATGTATTAGTTATCTCATCTTCTATCCTGCATAAATTACACATGGGTTGCATAACTAATACGTGTGATTAGTTAGTTAGGATTGTAAGCGGAACTAAAAACATGGTACTTGGTGTGCTTAATTTCATACATAGCAACTAAAATGCTACCAAACATAATAGTAGTTATGTTGGCTTTAATATATGACTATTCTCTTTATAACCAGCAACCAACCATACGACCCCTTAGTTCACTATACGAATATGTAGAAAGCAAGCATATGCCACCTCATCAAAGCCTGTAAAGGATAAAGAACAACTGGTGGGGTTTCTTGAATCTTGCCCCTTATTACTCCCTCCGTCCCGTAATAAGTGTCTCCGTAGTCAAATTCTTTTATCTCATAATAAGAGTCACATTAGGATATCAATGCATATATTGACTAGTTTTTCCATCTTTGCCCTTGGACAAAAAATGACAAGTTTCTTTATTCAAGGCCAAAAATTGGATTCACAATGTCAAATTTTGAGTTTCACGTGAAAATAAAAGTTTTGGCCTATGGAAGATAGGATTAGTAAGAGGCAAAAGAAGTGGTAGTACTCTACTTGTGCATGCTCTAATCATCAAGATCGACCACTTGTGCATGCTCTAATCATCAAGATGATGGAAGAATTTTTATGCATGCTCTACTTGTGCATGCTCTAATCATCTAATGATGGTTGGATTCCTAATGTCAAAAGATGGACTAATCAAGAGAAAAAAGTAATTTTTTTTACATAAGGGTAATTTGGTAAACTTTACACTTCATCATTGGTTTCTTAATATGCATGTTTTTAACTAAGGTGACACTTATTATGGGATAGAGCGAGTAATATCTAACGAATAAACTTTAAAGATGATGCAAGAATTATTATACCCATTCATTCACACTTTCTTTTTTAGCCCCGTATTGAATGGCTCAAGGCTCTTTCCTTGGAATGAAAACAACACTCAATTTTGTACTATAATATTGAAAGAAAAAGTTAAGAGAATCCTACTCGTGTAGAGCTTTGAAAGATTCTTTCTTGATAAGAGACTTTTTTCAGTCACTTTCTTCGCCTTCCAAGTTTTTGGCATTGTGAAATCAAACTTGTCTTGGCATGCGCAGATATAAAGAATGATCATATATTTTGTGGGGTTGAGAGTGAAATGGTGGCCTTACAATTTCCTTATCTCTTGGCTTTGATTAGCTTTGTGTTATAATGCACTTTTACTTTCTATGGCAGCCAATATATTTGGTGTTCCCACCTCTTTTGTGAGCTAAACAGATAAGAAAAGTTTATAAAACCTTAAGGCTTAAGTACTGCTATTTATTAGCTAGCCTATACTAATTAATCATCTAGCATGCAACTACTTTTGATCAGGCTTTAATTATTGGCCTGGATTCACTGTGTCATGACAGCAACGTGTTACTTGCAACTAATTTCACCAGTTAATTTGATTCTAATTTTTCATAATGAAGGATCTAACTTACGTGCACGGTCAATACATATAAGTTAAACTCATTTTAAAAAACTACATTTCTCAATTGACATGATGGAGAGAAAACCTAGTATATTGCACCTCGTGGCCTCCAATTGATATAGAGCTCCATTATAAGCATAATGATAAATGCATTGTCACAGTTTCATTGGCATAGGAGAACACAGGATGTCATTGCTTTTATACTTAAAAAGGAAATATATTTCATTTGTATATCTTTAGAATTAGAGGAATAAATCCACCTAAACATGGACCAATAACCTTTGGTCCCTCCCCACTTCTTATCTTTCTCGTGCCTGCTAGTATTTCTGTTTTGCAGTTGAAATCATTTGTTGGATTGAACTCAAGTATTAGTGTTCTAAAATATCAATTGAAAACCAATAAAAAAAATAAAAAAAAAACGTGAATCACCCCATCGAGAGAACCCAATTATTAAAGAAATAACCTGTCAAAGGACAAGTTTCAAACATTAAAAGTCTATTGCGTGGAATGCTAAATTTGCAACAACAATACAAATGAGGTGTCCTTTTAATTAATGGACAAAGTTCCAACTATAAAACCAAATAGAGCAGTCCGGTGCACAAAATATTCCGCGTTAGCAGGTCCAACGAAGGGCAGCACTTTAAGGAGTGTGATATAGATACTTTATTAGGGATTGAGCTCCTCTCTATTTCTCTTCTCTCCATTTTTCCCAAGTTCTAGCTTGGATTAGGGACACATGGCATAGGTTAAAATTAATGGATAAGATTTAATTTACTAAAGTAAGGCCCAAACCACGGTTTAGATAATTAATAACTTGTCCATAAATATATTAAAAGTTTTTTGCTCTCTCTTCCTACTTTTTTCAGACGATACTAGTGTTGGAACTTTTTAATAGTTAGTATTCTTGAATTTAACAAAATATCATAGAAACAAAAAATAAAAACTATTATAGTAGTACCTACATAAACTAATAGTTGTCAAATTTTTGTCTGCAATATTTCATAAGTAAATACTTTCTCAATTTCGTTTAGTATTTTAAAAGTAATAGTTTTTCTCATTTTTTCATTAGACTTAGACCTTAATCCAAAAAAATTCAAAGCACCAAAGAGAGGAAGAGAACGCAAAAAAAAAAAAAAACAACAAGGAGAATAATACAAAGAAACTAATAAATTAAAAATACAAATAAATCCGTGTGTTAGATTTTTCTATGTGTATTATTCGTCTGCAATATGTTTACAGAAGGACAGGAAATGAGACAAATTAGTATCGTTTGGAAAAAAAAAAGTAGGAAGATAGAGAAAAACTTTTAATATATTTATGGACAAGTTATTAATTATCTAAATCATGGTTGGGGCCTTACTTTAGTAAATTAAATCTTAATCTTTAATTTTAATTTATGTCATGTGTTCCTAATCCAAACTAGAACTTGGGGAAAATAGAGAGAAGAGAAATAGAGTGAAGCCCAATCTCTTTATTAGAACCTGCGAAAATCTATAGATCACAAGAAAATAATTTTACCATTGCTCTAAAGTTTGCCTTTTAAACTCACGGCGTAAACTAACTTCAAACAAAAATTGAAATTTGAAGTTACATGGAATAGCATTTAATGCCAGAAAGTTGTCGATTGATTAATCTTTATTTGTAAGTGAAATCCACATAACAAAACGCCAATTAAATGGCCTTACCAGAAAGATTAAATTACAATACCAGTTTGTACAGATGTGCACATTGAACCCATGTGGAAGAAAGAAGCAGTACGTGGTAGGGTCCGGCAACTTTAACTCCATTTGTCACTACTTGGCCTCGACCATTCTAAGAGCCCGTTTGGCTGGCTTGTTTTAAGCGCTTTTAAGTCGAAACAGCTTTTAAGTAATTTTATAGTGTTTAAATAAAATGATAAAAAAAAAAAAACTTTTAAGAAATTACTTTTAAATCAAAATAATTAAAATAAGCCAAAAGTTATAATTCTTAACTTATGACTTAAGCTTAAAGGTCACTTAAAATAAACTCATCCAAACAAGCTCTAGATAGTGAAATACATAATAGTCTCTTCTTTTTTCTTTTTTGGTTAAAGAAACTTTGACTCGCACTCTCTCAAATAGAATCTTGACCAATCCTCCATAGAAATAACAGAGAAAACTAGGACACCTTCCATGCGTAACAACCGTTTCAAGGTATCAAAGCAAGTGCAAAACAATCTTCTTGTTGGAACCTTACTTTTTAGGAATTCTTTCGTTTATGTCACTTCACCCAAACTTAATTATCGCAATAGCCCACGTATATAAATTTATACACTTTACTATATGAATAGTATAGATACATGTATAATCTATATATTTGCTGCTATTTTTTTTTAACTTAGATCATCAGAAGATATTGAGCCGTAATTATTCCTATTTTTTGCTGTCTAGCTATGTGAAAACTTTGTAAATAACGAAGATTGTATGATATAAAATCACGAAGCATATACTCAACATTAGATATAGTAATATTATAAGCTAGGAAATAAACAAGACACATACAAACTCTCCCTTGGTCATTGCATATACAAAAACCACAGCATAACCAAGATGGAGAGTGACCTTACTACTATTACATACTCTATATAAACAGCAAAACAATCTTCTTGTTGGAACCTTACTTTTTAGGAATTCTTTCGTTTATGTCACTTCACCCAAACTTAATTATCGCAATAGCCCACGTATATAAATTTATACACTTTACTATATGAATAGTATAGATACATGTATAATCTATATATTTGCTGCTATTTTTTTTTAACTTAGATCATCAGAAGATATTGAGCCGTAATTATTCCTATTTTTTGCTGTCTAGCTATGTGAAAACTTTGTAAATAACGAAGATTGTATGATATAAAATCACGAAGCATATACTCAACATTAGATATAGTAATATTATAAGCTAGGAAATAAACAAGACACATACAAACTCTCCCTTGGTCATTGCATATACAAAAACCACAGCATGACCAAGATGGAGAGTGACCTTAATACCACTACTACTATTACATACTCTATATAAACATGAAACTAACTCCCATAACTCTCTAAATGACTCCATTAACTACTAGACCAACCTTTGCAAATGTCAAAAACCCCATTTGCAAAAGGCCATATACCTGACACAATACATAATATAAAAACCTAAAGATTACAACATAAGAAATAAAATAAAAAGGCAGAACTACAAACTTCAAAGAGCTGCCCAATCAATCTCCACTGAAGGGTACTTTGGTAAAAAGAAGTTTTCTGACTCATCAAAAGATGGCTCAGCAAAATCCAAGAAAGTAATATCAGATTCAGGTGAAGATGCTACTGTTAATAATGATGATTCAGGTGATGATGACGATGATGACGATGATGACGTGGCAGCCTCAATCTTGACATTAGCATCTTTCACTGCATTTTCAACTATGATTTCCGACTTTTTTGGCTTTGACTTTCTTGCTCTGCCTTCAGATTTATTAGTACACGTGTCATCTGAACTGGGATTCTTGGGATTAGCCAAGCTTTGACAAATGGCTTGAAGTTTAGCATCAACAGATGAATGCAAAGGCTTAAAATCAGATAATTCATTGTTTAATTGATGCCTTAGATGTGGGAAATTAAGCCTAGCAAACTCACCTCTTAGCTTATAAGCGGCTTTGTCATAAGCCAAAGCAGCTTCTTCAGCAGTATCAAAAGTACCAAGCCAAAGCCTAGTTCTATTTTTAGGAAGTCTAATTTCAGCAACCCATTTTCCCCAATGACGTTGTCTTACACCTCGATAAAGTTTAGTAGGCTTAGTTTGCTTCATTTGAACTGGTTTCAGACCAAGATAGTTTGAACTAGAATTTAATGTCTTAGGATATGTTGGAGTTGGTGTTAACAAACCACCTAAGGTTTGTTGTTGTTGGAGTTGGAGTTGAAGTAGTTGTTGTTGTTGTTGTTGGTTTTGGAATTGGATTTGGGCTTGGATTTGCAAGATCTGAGAAGGGGTAAGTTGGTTAAGACCAATTGTACTTGAACCTGTTTCAGTTACAAAATCCATGTGGTTAAAATTACAAGAATACCCTTGAGAAAACATTTGGGTATTTGTTGATGGGATTGTGCATAAATCAGTATACAAATTGGGCTCACCAAAAGAAGAAAAAGAAGTTGAAGGTGAAGAAGAAGATAAAGATGGAGAAGAATGAGAAGGAGAAGAAGAAGAAGCACCTTTCATAAAAGGCTCAAGTGCTTTCATTAGTTCTTCACTTAAAGGATCTGAAAAAACTGAACTATTGTTACTGTATACGTCTATAGCTGCCATGATTAATTAATAACAAAACACACACCAAAAAGAAAATTCAAGAATTCACAAAAAGTAAGCTAAGATTACCTGTATCTTATATCAAAACTACAGAACAGGTGGAGATTTAGAAAAAATAGTTACAAGCTTTCTACAAATATGATTTATGTTAAATCAAGAACCAAAAACCAACCTGAGGGATTCAAAAACAGGCCCTTATGGTTGATTGGACAAAAAAACAATTAAAAGCTATACCAATAAAAAAGGGATCTCTATTCTGGATCACCTGGCTTTCAAAACAAAAAACACACCCAAAAGGGAGCTTGATTCTTTCAATAAAATATGAATTTATGAATCAATATGCTCAAGATCAAGAATTAAAACACCCTTTTGAAATTGAAAATCTTTTTTTTTTTGAAAGACAGACGAATACAGAAAGGGATCGCAAGAAGCGGGATGTTACAGAGGGGGAAGAAAGGAAAGAAAGAAAATCAAATACACACACAGTATTTTAGGTGGCCTCACTTATTTTTTTTCACTCTGAGAAATGTTGAAGATGGCTTCTGAATTTAAAGACCTGCTATGTGGCTTTCTCTCTCTCTCCATTAAGTGCTTTAATTGTTTTTTTTTTTTTTAATTCATAATTTTTACCATTACCATGGACCCCACCTGAAAGACATGAGAAATACTCCCTTTGTTTCAGGCTGTGTATTTTTTGAGATTTATCTCTTTGTAAATGAGGTAATTCGGATATTTTAATTTGTTCCATAACTACGCAGGCGTTTGGCCACAGAAATTAAATATTTTTCATTCTATTTGAAAATTTTGAAGTTAGAATTGAGAGTTATGTTTGGTTATACTTTTCTTAGTTTAAATCAAACAGTATTTTATTTGAAATTATGAAGATTGAGTTGGAAAATAAGTTATAAGTTATTTTATAAATTTAGAATCCAACTTCAAGTTGAATTTGAATTTTCATAGTGAATTTGTGAAAAATTATTCTGAGAAAAAGTAAATAATTTTTATAGTTGAACGGGTCCTACATTTTTTTGTTTTCAAATCTATTTTGTATGAATTACACCTTTTGAAGTTCCAAATTGAAGAAAATCCCACTTTGAAAGATTTGAAAACAAGACATCTTACCAACATCGGGTTTTAAATTGCAATATAATATCATAAACTATAAAATGAACACCTTTGATAAATGAAAGACTTGTCTTTTAATTGACATTTTATGTAGCTAAACTATTTTACACTTAAAGGATGGAATTTCCTTATTCCTTTTATACTCTTTTTTAGAAAAGAATAATAAGGTTTGGTTCATTTAAACAATACGGCTAATGTATATTCTTAGTGAAACTAAAAGGACAATCACTTCAACAGGAGAGTAATTAATTATTTAAAGTATTAACTATTAGTCTCGACATAGACGGTAAATTTTCTTGTTGCTACATCAACATTTTAAAAATTACGTTACATTAAATTATTACTCCAACATTGTTGTTCCTCCAATTCACCTCTCCTCGTCAAAGAGCCAAAAGAACGTTGAAATGCGTGAAAATTGAGCCAATGTGGCGCAGCAACGTCAGGATAAAGAAAACGCGTTTTTACACTGGCAGGTGGAGGTTGGTTTCGGTGCATTTACACTTGGTGACTAATTATTGGGTGTAGCTGATAATGTTGACTGGTTATTACCGGTCTCTTTCAGCTTTCCCAATTTAATACGTTTTTGTCCTTTTTGCTGTTCACGCCTGGTTTGTGCCCAGCGCCAAGTGCCAACTGGATGTGACAAGGAAATGCTCAATTTGACTGTATTTTTGCCCCAAAGTTACTCCACCAGTTTTCAACTTAAAAAAGGTTTTGAAAATCTTTTTTCTAATTTTTTTCCTTGAAAAATAATAATCCCATGAGGGAGAGAAGTGGGTTTATAGGCCATTTACAAAATATTTTTTAAGTTTTATGATTATTTTTTTTTACAAGAAAACTTCATTTTTACACGTAGAAGAGATCTTTTTCTATTACTTTTCAAATTATAAGCGAGTAAAAGATCTCATTTTCTCATCACACTATGTGATCCATTTTCTTTTTAATTCATTTTAAATTTCTTTTTATTATTTAAAAGCACTTCTTTATTTTATTCATAATTATTTATACGCGCACAAATTTGGAAAAAAAAAATTACACAATCAAATATCATCACATAAAAACCTATTGTATGTGTTTTCAAGCGCTCATTACGTAGATAAGTTATTCAATTAAAATATGTCACATCCTTTTATTATAGGCATTAGCCGTAATAAGGCATAAAATTTCATGCATACTTCAATTGATGTTAATGTGTATAATTAAAAAAGGAGACATAGTTTTATGGAATTAACTTATTTACGTAATCGATACTTGTAAACAAGTGCATAAACTTTTTAAAAATATGAGTCGGGAGTGTCTAATAGAAACAGTACTTTATTATGTGATCAGATATTTAATTGAAACACCTCATATTCCAAAATGAAATTTATTGACAGGTTCAAAAGGCTGCCAATGTATTCAGCCTAAATTTTATGTCCAATCCAATATCATCACATGAAATGGGATGAAAAAGGTACTCCCATTTGGTTATTGGTTATAAAAGTTTTCTACAATTTTTCTTAATTAAGATCATGAATGTTATTTGGTCCGACTAAAAAACTAGTATTTTTATGAACTGCTTTTTTCTAAAAGCAAAATAAGCAGGACCACCGCAAACTCTTAACAAAAGAAAAAAAGTTGTAAAATGTTCTGAAAATAGCATTTCCAGGCAACCCCATATTAAACACATCATTTTGGAATTACAGGGGTGGATATTGAATCTAGTTCAGCTTCCAAGCATGTAAATTAGGGGGAGAAGTATATTGTCATATTCTTTTGAACTGTAAAGTTTTAATTAAAACATAAAAGGCCAAGATATAAATTTAGGTCATGTTTACTAGTCTCGTTTTCTCTACTTTTCTATTTGAGATTTATAGCATTTGTTAGAGCTACTATTCGTAATAGTATAAAGAAAAATTTATATACTCATTTAGTCTTCATTTAGACATTGACGTCACAAATCATGAGTTATTCCATACATAAGTATATATTTACGCATTAATCAAGATAAGAAATTAAATAAATAAAAGAAACAAATAAAAGCAGCCCTTGAATAGCTAGAGGGCCGTTTATACCCTTTTTGTGGCTTGACACAACAAAAGACAACGCTCCTTGGATGAAGCTAACTTCCGTAACATGATACCAACTCCCATCTAACCAAATGCCCACTCCTATCTAATTCGTCATTAAAATGGACATGTTACAAGGATGACAAATGTGGTAAGGACCCATAATATTAAATAAACCAGCTTTTTTGTCACACTCTTGGACCTAGTAAAAGATAAAGACAATTTAGAATTTAAATTCGATACGTTTGTATTTTAAAGACAAGTTATCTATGTATTAAATCCTGCATAAGTAATATCACGTTTGATAGTTGATTAGGAGATAAATTATTCATTTAAAACATTAATACTCTATCCATCCATTTTTACTTGTCCTGTATTGATTTGCACGCCTATATAAGGCAAAAATAGAATGACAATTTTACTATATCACCCGTTGAATATGATAAATGCAATGTTTTGGGAAATTCATTGATAGAAAATGCATTGATAAGTGATTATAGTAAAAAAAAAATAAGGGTAAATTAAGAACTAAGTGTTAAATTCTATCATGATTTACTAAACTGGATAAGTAAAAGTGAACATTTATTTTTAATACTGAGGAAAAGTAAAAATGGACGGGGGGAGTATAGTTCTTGATTTGCAATCTAGAGACCTGCATAACTAATAAATGTATAAGTTATGAGGAAATCTATATAATATTTTATAAAGATAAAAAATAAAATAATTAATACATGAATAACTAAACTCTACATAATTAATCTCTATACAACGAGTCGTGCATTACTAATACATGCATAATTGTAAACCCCCAGTGATAGTCGGTCGTATTTACAATGATCATGAGATAATTAGTGAAGACATGATTAATTACTAGATTAGAGATAATAACCAAAGGTCCAAAGGTTAGGTGGTGATAGGGGAATAAGTCAAAGTACCGGCGTAGAAGGGAAGTAAATAAGTACTCCCTCCGTCCCAAAAATATTATTCTTTTTCGATTTAGCATAAAATTTAAAAATAAAAAAAGGTTTTTGAAATATGTGATTCAAAATAAGTCTTAAATATTTGTGTGATATTAATTATCTCATAAAGTTAAATTATTTCTAACTATAGAAAAAGAATTATCTTTTCAAGATAGTTTGGAAAGAGAAAAAGGATAATTTTTTTAAGACAGAGGGAATAGTTTTTAAAAATAAAATAAAAAGGTACAAAAAGGAGTGAAAATGTGGGAGAGTGGAGTGAAGAACATCATCATGTGGGCAGGAGAAGACAATATGTCTGACAAGGACAATCTATCGTCAATTGCGGCGCCCATTGGTGTAGATGCATTCTAGAACTGTGTGAAGGGGCAATTTGGACTTCTCACGTTCTTCCATGTACTTTAACTAAACCCTTTGGTTATAATGTGGTGGAGGTGCTTAACCATGGTTAATTTTTGCCGGTGCTTTTAAAAAGGGAAATTTCAGATCTCTTTCCAAATTTAGCTTCATAATCACCAACTTCGCTAGTGGTTTGCAATATCAAACTTACCTTCCCATTCTAATTTTATATATATATATATATATATATATATATATATATATATATATATATATATATATATATATATTTGTACCCTCAGATTATATTTATGTTACATATCAATATGAAAATAATTTCAGAAAAGATGTCATGTTAAAACTAGCTAGTTTAAAATGTGGCTTAAAGGTACACTTACGACGATGAAGGAATATTTGATTTTTTTTTTTTTTTTTTTTTTTTTTTACAATAAGGAATATTTGAATTAATTCTACAGTTTTCATGGATTTCCAAAAGCAAACAGCAACATAGGAGTACCCAGTAATTTCCAAAAAGCATTTACTATACGTTAATCTAGCTAACTTTAGCCCAAGCACAGATGAGTAAAAAATTTAAAAGCAATTACACTAGCTCTAAAAGAACTTTTAAAAAAAATTAATTAGGCTTAAGAAAGTGATTTTGGGACCAAATTTGGTTATCTTGACAAACTCTTTCAACAATCATAAGTAAAGAGAGGAAAAGATAAAAGAATTCCAGATCAAAAAGAAATATTGCAAACAAAATTGAAAGGTTGTAGACTTAACAAATGAAAGAAAATAGTTTTTGGACTTAATTTGGCAACATTATCGAATGCATCATGATTACAAATAAAAAGAAAAAGTATGATGTGTAAGTATGTTGTGACCTTGAATAGAGGTTGAAGTTAAATTCACAATGTTCGTTGAAAAGTTTTCCACCAAAACAATTATGGTTTATGATATCTATCGCATATAATTTCAATTTTCTTTTCAAAATTTTAGCTACCTAATCCGAGTATTCGACCGAAGAGTACATTACAGTCAACAGATGAATTCTGAAATTACACATGCTTCGACATATCAAACATCAATGAATTAAATCAAAAGCTCATAAAATGATGACTTTTGGTGAAATTATTTTCGTATGTGTAACATAAGAATTTGAGAGGCTGTTTGTGTTATAAGTTTAGTATACCAAAATTAAGGCCTCAAAAAGGCAATTTTGGAATATTATAAATAATATTTGTGTGAAAATCGATAAAATCAAAACTTGTGTTATAAAAAATTAAGATAGAAAAGACAAGTGTAATATTGTAAACCATAAAATAGGTTAACGTTATGAAGTTAATTAAATTTGAAGTAAGATGTTTGAATTTTCTCTTTTAAAAAAAAGTATATTGTACTAAGTTCTTGTCTGCCTCATTTATACAATATATTCTACTTAGAGTGTACAATTGTAGAGTGATACTTAAGAAATGTAAGTTGACTACAAAACTAGACATAGTTGTACTATAGTCCATACCTAGCTAGTAGGCGTCATTTTGTTAATACGTGTTAGGTTATAAGTTTACATGAAATTTTTGTAAACAGTACAGTTAGAAATTCTCAACAAATCCTTACATAAATTTCAAGATCTATTGACAATAAAAATAGATTCTGCACTATACCTATAAGCTTTACTTTCATAAAACTAGTTCCTCCATATCTCGACTTTTACCTCATTAATAATTAAATCAAGACCTAAACCTTTTGCAAAGTACTGTCAAAATTTTCATTTAAAGGATAAGCACCGAGAATAACAAAAACGTCAATTCACCGTTTCATGCATAACATCAATAAGTAGATGAAATCTGTCTTTACATATACTATATTGCATAATTATAATTAATCAATATATATTTTATCTCAATTATCAGTTAATCATGATGGGTTAATATGATTGATATATAAATTAGACTCGGACAATTTTTTTCCCGAACAACACTTGTTATGCACCACTGAAAGGCTGATAGATTTCATCTTTCATTAAACTTCTGAATGGTTCAACTCTCCGTCGCTTTCAAATGACAATAACTTTAAAGAATTTTGTCAATACCGACAAATAGTGATAATTAAAACTTAACCATGTGTATCTTCTTTATCTTATTGGTAATTTAATTGTATTCTCTTCCAAAGGTGAAATGA
The DNA here is from genome assembly GCF_029784015.1 of Lycium ferocissimum. Taxonomy (NCBI): domain Eukaryota; kingdom Viridiplantae; phylum Streptophyta; class Magnoliopsida; order Solanales; family Solanaceae; genus Lycium; species Lycium ferocissimum. Next base: position 19,420,049 of record NC_081347.1, on the reverse strand, counting down.
AGAATCAGCATTACCTACATAGTACTTCGAAGGAGTAGTTAATGGAGTTCTGCCCTGAGGACAATTTGAAACAACGAAGTGTGACATTTTTAGTAATCGAAACACATCTTTAGAAGGTCTAGATCATCCGGCAATTCGAGAAATACATTGTTGAAAGTCCTCGAATCACAAAGAAGTTTAGAAGAGAGAAATCAAGTGAAGAACAAAATTGTACTCAACAAAATTTACCAATAAAATTTCATTCTTCCATTTAAAAAAAAAAAAAAAAAAAAAAAAAAAAAAAGAAGAACAATGATTAACTATGCTTTGACTAAGACAAACCTTATGGGCCATTTTGAGATACCGCATGGGTTTAGGGGATAATGTGCATACGTTCCTCCAAAGTTGCGTGAGAATAAAGCGTCGTGGGAATCAAAAACATGGGACCCATTCTCCTCTCAATGTGATGTGGGCCTAATGCTGACGCAATCCCACGTCGTTTCTTACGTGGATGTCACTACCTTGCCACTTTGAGGTGGCAGCCGTTATTCCTTAATTCGCATCTATTCATAAAGAGAGTATGCGTTTACACTCACATAATGCCAATTTATTCTTCTTTTTCCTCAATATGCTTATGCCTCTCTTCCCTGAACAACAATAACAACATGCCGAGTGAAATTTTACGAAGTGGGTTTGAAAAGATAGAGTATATGCAGACTTTATTCCTACGTCTGGAGATAGATAAACTCTTTCTGGTGAACAAGCAAACAAAACAGTATGAAAATATGTATAACAGTAGTGAATAAGTCATATACTATAAAAAGCATAATAGAGCAACTGAAAAAATAGAAGAAGTAACTACCACAAATTAACATGATAATTGGCGTACGAGAAACTACCCTCTCTTCCCTTAAACATAACACTTTTTGTTTTGTTTTCTCATATTTTTTCCAAAAAGAAGAAAAAAAAAAGAGAGGTTATTTTGTAATAATGGTGTGAAGAGAAAAAAGAAAAAGCAAAAAGGTGTAAAACATAGTGTATTTGATAAAGGAGCATAGATATCATTTTTCAATTTTAAAAAAAAGAATGTATTTGACATGATGTGGGAAGATTGATCAAATTATTTATTTATGCCCATTCGAAAAGAATTAAGTAACTTCTGAAGAAGTATTATTGTTAATAGCTAAACGTTTTCGTGCAATTTACGTCTTCCTCTATAAATGTGAATTTGAAAGAATATGATTCTTTCGGTGAACAGTAGTAATTATAAAATTAGGTGTATTTGGCCAATCAAAGACCAGATAAATATTGCTTGATGATGTTTAATGATGTAACTTATTCTTCCCAACTTACTGTACGTATCTTTAATAATTCTTTTTATGTTTCTTTCTTTTTCCTGGATCAGAAAAAATTATAGAGTTGATTCCAACCAAAAAATAAAAGAAAATAGCCAAATGCCGGAAAGAACATTTTTTTAACTTTTTTTAAAAACTACCAATATATGAGATCAATAAATTAGATGCAGATCCTGGTAACACTAATGGGGTATTATGACCAATGATTTAAAACACAATGGCGGAAAGTGAAGTGCTTTCCTATCATGTGGAAAACGTCAATACGGATTTTGCTTTCAAAAATAGATGAACATATAGACAATACAATAAATTATGTAAGACTCAAAAGAACAAAAATATAATTCAACAAAGTAGAAAAACTACAAAAATGATTCAGAGCATAAATACGTAAATAATAATAACATTCTACAATAATAAGAACTTAATTAAATGACGACCTTATACTATATAAGTCATAATCAATTATTCAATTACATGAAAGATTTTTTTTGTAGAAAAAAAAAAAGTGTTATAAGGTGCCGAAAATGTCCCAGGTATTTATGTTGCTCGGACTCTTTAAAAATGTCAAGGGGTGCGTGTCAGATACTCCAAAAGTAGTGTATTTTGGAGTATCTGACATGGATGTGACATCTAAAGTGAAAAGTCCACGCAACTTAGCTAGGTACACAGGCTAACAAGTAAAGCATATGGTATCAACCATTAGAGGATGTGGTGCAGTGGATGGGGTTTCCCTCCTCAACCGTGAAATCTTGGGTTGAGAATAATACGGAAAAATCGCTTTTAAAAGAAGCGCTTCACTTGCCCACGAAATGGGCCTGCGGCGCGAATCAGATATATACGTCTTTCCACGTCTGAAGTCTCTGAACATTGGGTGGGAGAAAAAGAAAAAAGAACATATAGCATCAAAAAACACTCTCTTTGTCTCCTCACATGTTTGAACATGCACATTAATGACATTTATGTTGCAGCAACATGGGCTGAAATTACAGAGTGACATTTATGTTACAACGACATGGCTTGAAATTGTTAGGCGACTATAGCTATTAGTGATAAAAGTCTATTTCACTTTGATTATTTTATGAACAATAATTTCAATTGATAAAGTAATCCTATTCAAGAATTTTCATGCTACTATATGTGATAAGTGACTTGGGTTAATGCATACGTTGAAAGGTGTAACAAGGCTTGACTATTGAGACAAAATATTTATTGCATAGTGTATCACTTTTGATAGATTCCATGTGACCTCGATGGACAATAGCACATTGAGAAGGACCAGTGATCGAGACACTACTTGAGGTTTACTTAGTGAAGGCTTCATGTGGCATGTGGGGGTCCGAATTATGTTCAATAGCTACTCGATCATTTGAGAATTTTCACCCGGTGTTTTTTTATGGGTCGATGTTTAACTTTTATGATCGTCCGAACTTGTAGCAATATAACTTTTTGCTTATTCATAAAAAGTTTCTTCGTAATTCATCAAAACTTGTGAATAATTTGTTTTAAAATAGCGATACATTCTACATTAAATTAAAGTCCTGATAATCGCCAGGACTTATGATAAAGCAAGTCTTCTGGAACATAGAATGAGTGATTTCAGTGTTACAGAGAGACTGAGCTCAAGAGAATTTTCTTGTATAGAGAACGAAAGAAAGGAATTGTTACATTGAAAAAAATCACTTACTACGCTGCATAAATAAACTATGCTTAAGCTAACCACCTAGAACTAACTACAAGACATTTGCTAACCAGTGTCATCAACAACTAATAATTAACTAACCAACTAAGCTAATTAATTATGTACAACATGTAGTAGCTAAGGTACAGACGTACAACCAGTCAATTCCTTTACACCTCACCCTCACCCCCCTCTCAAGTTTGGAGATATGAAGATGATCTTCATCCCTAGCTTGAAATAAAAATAGCAATGTTGAATTCGACTAAGGTCCTTGGAGAAAATATATGCTGGCTCATCTGAAGATGCAGAGTAAAGAGTCTCAACCAAGCCTTGTTGGACCTTCTCCCCTACTGAAATGACAATCAATATTAATATATTTTGTATGCTCACAAAAACTGAATTTGCAGCAATTTGAATTGTAGACTTTGTAGCTTAGTATAAATGGACAGAAAATGAAAGAGATATGTCCAATTTTCGGAAGAGACCAGTTATCCAAACAATTTTAGCTTCAACTGAAGTTAAGCTCATGTATTCAACTTCTGTTAAACTTCTGGATATGAAGGACCGTATCTTGAATTTTCAGGAGATCAAAAAGCGACCAAATTTCATCAAGTAACATGTAATTCACTTCCTGGTATTGGGACAAAAAGCCAGTTAGCACCACAGCAGGTTTGTAGTGTAGGTGTACTATAAGAAGACAATAGCTTTTTCAAATTCACATATCTAACCACTCTAGCAGTTGCGTCATGTGTAATGTTTTTGATATCTGCATAAATTAACTTAAATACTGTACTGCAAAGGATATGTCAGGTCTGATGATGATCAAATTGAACAACCTCTCAGTCAGTCTCTGATAACAACTAGGATCAGCTAATAAGTCGTCAGTGCTGGAACCAATATGTAGATCAAATTCAATAGTTGTCAGATTTTTATTCAATCCAACTGAAACTCCAAAGGCTTTGGAATTACAAAGCACCATATCTAAAATAAGTTTTATTGATAATCTCAATGATGCATGAACTTGATGCTAAGAAAAACCTCTAAGTTCACCCAAGCCTTTAGTCTTGAAAGTATTCTGTAACATATCTTTCATGTCCTGTATCAATCTAATATTGGTGTCAGTAATAAAGATATCATCCACATAAATCAGGATCACAACTATGGCATCGGATGACTTCTTAATAAACAAAAATTAGTCAAGAGTGGCAACCTTAAAATTGCTCGAGTTACAGTGGAGGGTCTGGAGAAATCCTATTGGAGATAGGTCGTGCTTTTTGCCTCCCTTGAGCAAGGAGTTTTCCACGTGAAATCTTTGTGTTAATTTAGATTATGCAATTTCCTTGTTGCATAGTTGTTAAACAGCCTAATTCTTCAGTATATAGGTGGCAGCACAAAATACTATTGCCATTATTGGCCACTCAATCTTCTGTTATAGCTAGGTGGTATCTATTTACCGCTAAAAATGATTTTAGAATAACAATTAAATTTGTTGGAAATGGGATAACAAGTAAATCATATTCGATCAAAATCATTTTTCTAGTTGTTAAATCAAGAAATGCATATAAAAGCAAGTATATGAATGACATAAAATAAAGAGATAAGAGCATGGAGCATATGATATTTTTAGAGCTCAACAATGAAGCTAGGGTTACAAGTGCGAAGAATGAGATGTGTGTTCCTTCTCCTAGAAGGAATATTTATTTACATAAACCCATGACTATACAACATGAAAGTACAAATGAAATGACTACTTCACAGTATAAATGTCCCATCGCACAGTGACTCAAGCCTCGAGTTTGATGGGCGTATGGTCAGGGAGTTGTTGGGAGTGCACTCCAGCTGTAAAGGGAGTCATCACTAGATGAAATAATTCTTGGCAATGGTTCTATTGTCTACTCAACCACGGAGTATCCCCTGACTAATGGAGATGACACTGGTTAGAGATGCATCGGGGATGGTGGTGTCAGGGCACCCCTAGGTCATGATCATGAATTTCTATATCAATTTGGACCGGATTGAATTAATTCATCCACGTTTCCTTTTCATATTGACCGCTACCAAGCTCGAATTTCACCCCATACAGTATTAAACATTGTGAATCAGCTACAGGTCCCTCTATTATCTTATGCAGCCACAGACCCAACTCTTTCTTCGCCTAAGTACCCGCTTTTTGTTAGAACTTCCACTATTGCTATGTTTTAGATGGCAGCAACAACTGAGACAATTGCTTACTATGAATAAAGAGAAGTCACCGCAATAGATTTTAATGATAATTTTGGAAGAAATGGTACTGTTGCATCAGCATATCAACTGGTTATTTTAAAGAGCCAAATTTGCTTCAGATTTAGGCCGTTAGTTTGATGGGTATTCTTGAGCCAAAATAAAGGTTGAGGGTATTTTAAGATCAAAAGATGGAAAGAGGTTACACCCCTCGCTTTCGTAGTAGTAGAACCTATGGCTTCCTAGTCGGGTATTCCTTTGGAACAGGGACCCGAGCCCGATTTTGGAGGTAGAAAGTGTCCTATCCTGTGTACAAGGGTACCAGCAGATATTCTTGGCGATTTATAGAGTTAGAAGTTGAACGAATCGAATCAACGCGATCTGAACTGAATCAAAAAAATCTGCAGAACAGCAGTCATCGTCGACGGGTCGTCGACATGTTCGACGGACTGTCGATGTGCGGCGTCGACAGGGTCCCACAGCCTTGCATCTGTAGGCGCAGGTCGACGGACTGTTGACACGTCGTCGGGCCGTCGACCCTCTCGTCGAACCAGACCGCTGTAGCTTTTTGGCTTTCAAGTATAAATATAAAAGCCACGTCCTTATTTCTTATTTCCCCCCATTCCAAATTAGAAATCCTTAATATTTTCTCTCCCAATATTTTCCATCATATTAGTGAAGATTTGACAAGACCCGGACCCCGTAAACCCAAGCTTGTGAAGAAGAAGGTTGCTTCTAGGGTTTCTTCAAGGTTGTGAAGCTTAGGGAGTTGAAGTTGAAGTGATTCTTGGGATTTTTGACCCCTCAAGGTATGTAAATGATTTCTACCCTTGTATTTGAGTTTATTATCAAGAGTTTTAGTGATTTAAGTAAAGAGAACGTATTTGTGGAAGTGGTAAGTTGATAAAGGGCTAGGTAGTGACTTGAGGCTATTTCTAAGAGATGATTGGGAATGGATTTAAGTATATTTTGATATATATATGTGTTGTCATCGTGTTGTGGGTATTGTGGTTGATGTTGGATCGAATGAGAAGTTGAAAAGTTATTAAGCTTATAAGGGAAGTGTTGCCATAAATTGTTTAGCTCTATATGTATTTAAAGATGGTTAGTAAGCGAGGAAAATAGCCTAATTAAGCCCTATGTTATCTTAATTGTAGACTTGCAAGTTCGAGAGGTAGAAGTTGGACGATTGAGTATTACTTGAGGTATGTTAAGGCCATCCTTTCCTTCTTTTGGCATGATCCTATGACATGATCCGACGGACGAGTAAGCGAGCTTCCATATTACTCTCTTTCTTAGAAGCATTAGAAGTACTTCGGTCTTTGATGTTCGTGTACCCCGTTTATGAGTGATCCTTCGTTCACGGGTCCGCCGATCTTATGTAGCCGGTTCATATGCATACGGTTGATTCATGCATTACATTCATTATATATCTATGTACATTGACCCATGACCGGAAAGGCGTTATATACGCAAATATTATATATATGTGTGTGTGGGGGGGGGGTATGAGAAGGATAAGGCGTTATATACGCCGTACCACGATCGGTGGTGCACCGTTGATGATGATGATTATGGCCGCGGGGTGCGATATGATATGATGAGATGCCATAGAGGCTTTATGGGGCGTTATATACGCACGTATATCGGCGCGTTATATTCGCGCACATACATATATAGATGTATGACCTTCGTTGGTAGGCATGAGCGTGCATATTATGTGCCCGCGGAAACGCATCGATTATACGATTTATACGGATACGGGCGGATACTAGTTCGTACAAGTACATGCGTTAGTCATTTCGGTTTATGAGTTCGAGATCTTATCCATGATTCTTATGTATATCGGTTGTTCTTATGCCTTACATACTCGGTACATTATCCGTCTCTTGACTCCCGTTGCTCGGTACGCGTTCGTACCGCCGAGGTACGGGTGGGCAGAGACGGTGGTCCGGCTCGGTAGGACTTTCTGAGTCTGCGATGGTCGGTACGCTCCATTTGATTCGGAGCTTCTGATTAGTTTTGGTATGCCACCCTTTTGAGATGTGTATGCATATGGGTATGACGGGGCCACAACCCGGGTCCTTTCAATAGCTTTCATTCCGGTAGAAGTGCATGAACGGGTTGTATGTAGTAGTCGAGATGATGTAGCCTTGTCGTTTTCTATTCTTTTGTGTACGATGGTATATGTGGCCGGCCCTGGTGACTTGCACTGATAACTTTCGCATGTTGTGTATATATGCAGATTGTACAGAGTTTCTATGTTTCCCTTTTTTGAGATCAGTTTATGCCATTATGGGCCCTTGATGTTTAGTAATATTCAGATATGAGTATAGGGGTGTTTGGTGGCTAGAGGCCAGATGCTCGTCCCGACTCATCGGCTTGGGTCGTGACAGAAGTGGTATCAGAGCTTCGATTCTGTCCTAGGGTTGTCTACAGACCGTGTCTAGTAGAGTCTTTTTTATGGGCATGTTGTGCACCGCGCTTATAAACGAGGAGGCTACGGGGACATTTAGGTTGATGTCATTCTTTCTCTCTTAGATTGTGCGATAGAGCCCTGTGTTAAGCGTTCGCTTTCTGATAAATTGTTCTGATTTCAGCGATACCCCGCAAGAAAGCTACAGCTGCCCAGAAAGGCAAGAGAGCGGCCGGTGAGGCCACTAGCCGTACTCGGCAGGCCACGAGGGCCCAGGATGAGATTCAGAGTGAGGGGTCGTCTGAGACATCGCATACCCCGCCTCCGGCCACCGCCTTTCCTCGGGGGCGGATGCGCGGGGGAGCGGGGGATGTGCGGGATGCTATTGTTGACCAGATTAGTAGCCGCCCGAGCTCGGCGGCGGGGAGTTGGTGTTGACCGGGCGGAGACGAGGGCCGGTAGTTCGAGGGTTAAGACCTTCCTTGAGTTAGGTCCTCCAGAGTTTTTACGTGGTAAAGCAAAATATGGACCCCCAGGATTTCATTGATGGTGTGCAGAGGACCTTGAGGGTTATGCATACGGATGAGGTTGAGTCGGTGGAGTTGGTTTCATATAGATTCCGGGATATTGCGATACAGTGGTATCAGGCATGGGAGTTATCTAGGGGAGAGAATGCCCTCCGTACGTAATGGCGAGGGTTCTCGAGATGCTTTTCTTCGCCGTTATTTACCTCCGAGGGAGTCGACGGACAGGCATACGGGTTCTGCGTATTGAGCAGGGCAGTATGAATGTTCAAGAGTATTGTGTATACTTTGATTCCTTGGCTAGATATGCCCCAGCCATGGTGGCTGAGATGGAGGATAGAGTTCATCGCTCTGTGGCTGGTCTAGGGCTACACTTGATAGATAAGTGTACGACTCATGCACTACAGCCAGGCATGGATATCTCCCGTATACAGGCGTATGCACAGAATTTGGAGGATCGTAAACGCCAGCGGAGGATAGAGCGTGAGCGTGACCGGGGTCGTGGTAAGAGGGCTAGATCTTTTGATATGGTTGGTGACTTAAGGGGAGGACAGAGACAACAGCATTCCAAATATTCTTATCAGTCGGCAGGGAGTGCACCTCCGCAGTTTTCAGGTTCGAGGTTTGACCGGTCTTCTTATTTCAGAGCGGGCTAGAGTTCTAGAGCATCAGGCTCTCAGTACAGACCGGAGTCAGGCCAGATGAGGCCCCTTTTGCCGTGGTGTGCCCAGTGTGGCAAGTTACATGCCGATCAGTGTTGGCTGGGCCAGATGTTTGCTATGCTTGTGGCCAGCCAGGTCATAGGGTGCGACAGTGTCCGATGAGGGAGAGTGGGAGTATGCTTCAGCCCACAGGGTCCGCAGCTGGTTCATTTTCTATAGTGCGCCCTTCAGGGAAATTTCCTCAGACACCAGCAGGACGAGGTAGAGGGAGAAGTGGAGCATCCAGCTCGAGCGGTCCTCAGCACCGCATGTATGCATTGGGTTTGCGTGACGGGGACCGCGAGACGTCTGCGATGTTGTTACGGGTATATTATCGGTTCCTCCCGATGTTTATGCCTTTGATTGATCAGGGTTTTACTTTATCATGTTCTTACGCCCCTTGTTGCCGGCAAGTTTGAGAGATAGAGCCGAGGATTAATTAAACGCTTTTGAGGTGTCTACGCCAATTGGTGATCCCGTTGTGGCTAGGCGAGTATACGAGGCCCGTATTGTTATAGTTTGTGGCCCCTTCATTCTGCACGGATTTGATTGAGTTAGATATGATTGATTTTGATGTTATTATGGGCATGAACTGGTTGGCTTCCTGTTACACTAATGTTGATTGCAGAACAAAGATAGTTCGATTCCAGTTTCCAGGTGAGCCAGTCCTAGAGTGGAAGGGAAATGCTGCTTCGCCTAGGGGTAGGTTTATTTCTAACCAAGGCGAGAAAGATGATCGAGAAAAGGTATATTTTTCACCTAGTTTGAGTTCAAGATGTGCAGCGAGAGTCACCCAACTCTTGATGCATTTAAACTGTGGTTAATGAGTTCCCAGAAGTATTTCCAGATAAACTTCCAGCCATTCCCCCAAAGAGGGAGATTGATTTTACTATTGACCTATTGCCAGACACTCAGCCAATATATATCCCTCCTTATAGGATGGCACCTGCGGAGTTGAAAAAATTGAAGGAGCAGTTGAAGGACTTGCTCGAGAAGGGCTTTATCAGGCCTAGTACCTCACCGTGGGGAGCGCCAGTGTTATTTGTAAGAAAGAAGGATGGCTCTTTACGAATGTATACTGATTATAGGCAATTGAATAAAGTGACTGTAAAGAATAAGAATCCGCTCCCGAGGATCGATGATTTATTCGATCAGTTACAAGGCGCTAAATATTTCTCGAAGATAGATTTGAGATCAGAATATCACCAGGTCAGGGTCAAGGAAGAGGACATTCCGAAGACGACATTCTGGACTAGATACGACCACTATGAGTTTGGTGTTATGTCGTTCGGGCTAACTAATGCCCCAGCCGTATTCATGGATTTGATGAATCGTGTATTCAAGCCCTTTCTAGATTTGTTCGTAATTATGTTCATAGATGATATTCTGGTTTATTCGCCGTCAGAGGCTGATCATGCAGAACATCTACGGACAGTGCTTGGAATTCTTCGAGGTAAAGAGTGGTATGCTAAGTTTTCTAAGTGTGAGTTCTGGTTGAACGCTGTGGCTTTTCTAGGCCACATTATTTCGGAGGAAGGCATTAGAGTGGATGCCCAAAAGATTGAGGTTGTGAAGAATTGGCCAAGGCCCATGGCACTAACGGAGATACGTAATCTCTTGGGCTTGGCAGGTTATTATAAAAGGTTTGTAGAAGGATTTTCCTCTCTTCAATCCATTGACTAAATTGACTCAGAAATCAGCTAGGTTCCAATGGACAGATGCTTGTGAGCAGAGTTTTCAGACGTTGAAGGATAAGTTGACTTCGGTACCCGAGTTTGACTCTTCCGGAAGGAGCGATGGCTATATGGTATATTGTGATGCTTCAGGTGTTGGATTGGTGTGTGCTGATGCAGCACGATATGGTTGTCGCTTATGCTTCTGAGCAGGTTGAAGAAGCACGAGAGAATTATCAACCCGGCGATGCTTGGGTTAGCGACAGTGATTCATGCCTTGAAAATATGGAGTCACCACTTATACGGTGTCCATGTTGATATCTATACTGATCATAAGAGTCTCTAGTACATCTTTAAGCAGAAAGACTTGAACTTGCGTCAGAGGCGATGGTTAGAGTGGTTAAAAGACTATGATGTGGATATTTTGTACCATCCCGGGGAAGCTAATGTAGTAGCCGATGCCCTCAGTCATAAATCTATGGGTAGCTTGTCACACGTGCCACCAAAGAGAAGAGAAGTGGTCCGTGAGGTTCATCGATTAGCTAGCCTCGGAGTTCAATTGATAGATTCAGATGATGTAGGAGTTACTGTTCAAGACACAGCGGTGTCATCCTTGGTAGTAGAGATAAAGAAGTGTCAGTATGAGGATCCTGTTTTAGTTCATTACCGAGACACAGCACCTCAAAAAGAAAAGACCCCCTTTGTGATTACAGGTGATAGAATACTCAGGTATCGAGGCAGATTATGTGTCCCTAATGTTGCAGGGCTCTGACAGCAGGTTAGGGGGGAGGCACATTACTCCCGCTATTCTATTCATCCAGGCTCAACAAAGATGTACCATGATCTCAAAGAAATTTATTGGTGGGATGGTATGAAGAGAGATATAGCAGAATTTTTTGCTCAGTGTCCAAATTGTCAGCAGGTCAAAATAGAGCACCAGAAGCCCGGAGGCTTATTGTAGTCTATGGAAATTCCGACATGGAAGTGGGAGGTAATTAATATGGAATTTATTATAGGGTTGCCCCGTACTCAGCGAAAGTGTGATTCGATATGACTCATAGTTGATAGGCTTACAAAGTCAGCTCACTTTTACCTGTCGAACTTACTTATCTTGTTGAGGATTATGCAAGGCTTTATCTTAAGGAAGATTGTACGACTTCATGGTGTTCCTACGACCATTATTTTTATAGGAGAGCACGATTCACAACTAAATTCGGAAGTCTTTTCGGCGGGGATTGGGGACTCAGGTGAGTCTTAATACTGCATTTCATCCGCAGACAGATGAACAAGCAGAGCGTACTAAACAGACACTTGAGGATATGCTTAGGGTTTGTGTACTTGACTATTAAGGCCGTTGGGATCATTTGCCTCTTATCGAGTTTGCATATAACAACAGTTACCATTCCAGTATTCAGATGGCTCCTTTAAGGCCTTATATGGGCGGAGATGCAAATCGCGCATACGATGGTTCGATGTCGGGGAGAATCAGTTAGTAGGCCCAAACCTAATTCAGCAAGCAGTTGATAAGGTGAAAGTGATTAAGAGAGGTTGCTTGCGACTCGAGTCGACAGAAATCCTATGCGGATAATCAGCGACACAAGCTAGAGTTTGAGATAGGCGATTGGGTGTTCTTGAAAGTTTCACCTATGAAGGGAGTGATGAGGTTTGGTAAGAAGAGTAAGTTGAGCCCTCGATATATTGGGCCATACAAGATTATTCGTACAGTGGGCACGGTGGCATATGAGCTAGAATTGCCTTCTGAGTTAGAGTCGGTACATATGGTATTTCATGTATCTATGCTTCGTAAATATATCGGAGATCCTTCAAGAGTTATACCAGTGGATGATATCCAGGTGACCGAGCATTTATCCTACGAAGAAGTTCCAGTGGCTATATTGGACAAACGGGTCCGTCGGTTGCGGACCAAGGATGTAGCCTCCGTTAAAGTCTTGTGGAGGAATAAGAATGTTGAGGATGACTTGGGAAGCGGAAGAGGCAATGAATACTGAGTACCCACATTTGTTCCCAGCAGTACAAGAGATTCAGTCTGAGGCATTATCGCCCCAGTTATTATTTCATTTCAGTTATCGTGATTGGCCTTGTGAGGCCATGGTATTGTATGTTGTAGTATGTGGCCCTATGTAGCATTATTTTGGGTTGCTGTGTGCAGAACGGATTGCTATAAGTACAAGGAAAACTCTGCCTAAATTTTTATAACCCAGGATTGTTCGAACATTCGAGGACGAATGTTCCTAAGGGGGGGAGAATGTTACACCTCTAACTTTCATAGTAGTAGAACTTATGGCTTCCTAGCCGGGTATGCCTTTGGAATAGGGACCCGAGCCCGAGTTTGGAGGTAGAACGTGTCCTATCCTGTGTACAAGAGTACCAGCAGATATTCCTGGCGATTTATAGAGTTAGAAGTTGAACGAATCGAATCGACGCGATCTGAACTGAATCAGAAAAATTTGCAGAACACAAGTCATCGTCAACGGGTCGTCAACATGTTCGACGGAACATCGATGTGCGGCGTCGACAAGGTCCCGTAGCCTTGCATCTGTAGGTGCATGTCGACGGACCGTCGACCCGCTCGTCAAATCGGACCGCTGTAGCTTTTTGGCTTCCAAGTATAAATATAGAAGCCACGACCTTATTTCTTATTTTCCCCTATTCCAAATCAGAAAAACCCTAATATTTTCTCTCCCAATATTTTCCATCATATTAGTGAAAATTTGACAAGACCCAAACCCCGTAAATTCGAGCTTGTGAAGAAGAATGTTGCTTCTAGGGTTTCTTCAAGGTTGTGAAGCTTAGGGAGTTGAAGTTGAAGTTTCTTGGGATTTTTGACCCCTCAAGGTATGTAAATGATTTCTACCCTTGTATTTGAGTTTATTATCAAAAGTTTTAGTGATTTAAGTAAAGAGAAGGTATTTGTGGAAGTGGTAAGTTGATGAAGCGCTAGGTAGTGACTTGAGGCTATTTTTAAGAGATGATTGGGAATGGATTTAAGTATATTTTGATATATATATATATATATATATATATATATATATATATATATATATATATATATATATATGTGTGTGTGTGTGTGTGTGTGTGTGTGTGTGTGTGTGTGTGTGTATGTGTGTGTATATATCTGTGTATGTGTGTGTGTGTGTGTGTTGTTATTGTGTTGTGGGTATTGTGGTTGATGTTGGACCGAATGAGAAGTTGAAGAGTTGTTAAGCTTATAAGGGAAGTGTTGCCATAAATTATTAAGCTCTATATGTATTTTAAAATGGTTAGTAAGCGAGGCAAATAGCCTAATTAAGCCCTATGTTATCTTAATTGTAGAGTTGCAAGTTCGAGAGGTAGAAGTTGGATGATTGAGTATACTTCAAGGTATGTTAAGGTCATCCTTTCCTTCTTTTGGCATGATCTTATGACATGATCCGACAAAGTAGTAAGTCATTAAGTCACACCCAGATTCCGATAGGGCGTGATGGGCACCCAACCCTCGCAGAAGCCGAGCGAACCCGCTAGTTCTCGTTATACTCATAATATTACTGGACTCTTAATCATGAAATGATATGCATAATGAAAGCTTTTCAAAACATTTTTTTCGTCTTTCTTGACTCAAGTAAAAATCTGTAGTAGTATGAATCCGTAAAGTAATGCATAACGCTACATCGGCACGTAGCATCAAGTTTTACGGCTAATGTCTTGTATACGTGGCTCTGTCTGCAAAAGTCTCTAACATAAGATAAGATATCAAAACCTAAGTTGGGACAGGACCCCAACATACCCATAATATGCGTGACTCAGCTCATGAGAACATACTACGACGCGGTATCACTCCGATCCGAATGGAGTCTACCAATCCAGCTAACAGCCTAGAACATCCTATAGTCAAACTCCTAGACAACTTTCTGCACATCAATATGGGCCGCGTGGCATAAAACACGGCGCCCCGGAGCAAAGGAACGTCGGTACGGATAATGTACTGAGTATGTAAAGCATAATCAATAGCATAATGAAAGCATATGAAATAACATAGTATGGGCGAGTTATGAAATGAAAGAGCTAGGTATACCTCTACCAATGCTCGTCGTACTTACTTATCCTCTTTCTATTGGGAAACTTCCATTTCATACATTTGAGCACATAGTAGTATCATACCCGACCATCTAAGTTCAGTGTCTTACGTACCCAGCAATAATAAAGCTTGGTGTTATACGTACCTGGCCCTACTAAGGCTCAGTGGTGTCCGTACCTAGCCCTACCAAGACTCAGTGTTATCTGTACCTGGCCCTACCAAGGCTCAGTGTTATATGTACCCAACTGCAGTGGTGTGCGCGCAATAGATATCATACCCGGCCATATAGGCTCGGTGTCACAACATAGCATTCATACATTTATAACATACATATGTATCCGAGAGAAACATTTCAACACTATCGGGGTGACACAAAGTCTATAAACTCCCGATTTCTATTATTGAATCACCATCATCTTTATCGTCATCACTATTATCATCGTCATCGTCATCATCATCACTATTATCGTCGTCATCATTATCGTTATCACTATTACCATCGTCATCATTATCATCATCACTATTATCGTCGTCATCATTATCGTGCTCATGTCGTAGCTCTTTTCTTTATCTTATACATATACAGCTCTTTATAGTCATAGACTCATAATTTTCGTTATATAGGAAGATCATGGAAAAATAAGAAGATTCATGCCATGGGAGGCATGCCTTAGAAAGGAGGGACTAGCATCATAAAGTGGGTCTAGCAACAATGAATAATATCAAAGAATCGTATGAAGGTCATTAGCTTCGTAATAATGTCATATCATGAGCTTTAGGGTCTCTAGACTTGGGCTCATCATCATATTCATAACATATCTCTTAACTTTATCTCATGAGAGCTCTTTGTAACGTAGACTCATCATTTCCGGTATATACATATATGTAGAGAAGTCATAGAAAGATAGAAAGATTCATGCCATAGAGTCATGCCTTAGAAGGAAAGGACTAGCCTTACATACCTTTTCGTTTAGCTATTCTATCGCTTGATCGTTCTCCTTCAATGCTCGCGTTTCTACCTTCAAGAGAGTTCGTATTAACATTAGTTAATCGATTATATGAACGTGCTTATTAAAGCTAGAGAAAATTGGGCAGCATTTCCTTAGTTTATACAACTTTCCTCATATCATATATCAACTCCCAAACGTCTATAATAACATTCACAACATTATAACCAACAATCTTCATTCATCTACATTATCCACATTTCACAATTTCACTTCAATCCATCCATAATCATGGTCATAGTACACTAGTACGTTTTCTCACATATAATGCTTATCCCATGTTCTTAATGTCATTTATAACATATTTACAATCACAACATATAAAGAATCATGGGTCATCCCAAGCTATTACTCAAAATCTCCTTATTCTCATCTTTGTGACCCTTTTTTTTATCTCCTTTCATAATCTAAGTCTTTCAACCTCTCAATACCTTAAATAATATGGAATGATCATAAAACTTACCTTAGATAGTGTGGGAATGGACTTTGAGTGGAAATACTTCACTTGAGCCAAAACCCTAGTTTCACTTCCAAAGAGATTTCTTGTCTTGGATGAACCCTAGTGAGCTTCTTGCACTTAATTTCTTTGGTTTGATGAAGTTGATCCTTGCTTTCTCTTGGATTCTTGTATAGGAAGTGTGGAGAGTGTTCTAGAGAGTTCTTGAGGTGAGGAGAGGAAAATGAGAAGATGGGAAATGAAAATAATGAACTTGGGTCCCTTATTTAAAACTCAAAATGCTGTCCCGACACATTTATACGGACACACATACGGTCCGTATAATTTATACGGTCCGTGTGTGTGACCGTATAATGGTTCCAGTGGAGGCTCTTCTCTGGACAGGTTATAACGGCCATACATACGGCCAGTATCTTTTATACGGTCTGTATAATAGACCGTACAATCCACAGTTTTTCGAAACTCGTTCTCGTCGACTCGTTTGATCCCCAATCCTTATGGAACCTTCTTAACACTTGTTTAACACTTCATTAGCAATCTAAGGGACGTTATAACTCTTCTTCTAAGACATCATTAGTCCGGTACTTTGGAAAAATCTCTCCGATACACATCGTATACATCGCCTTTCTCCATGAACTTTCTTCTCTTGCTTCAAACGTCTTTGGAATCTTAATTAGAATCATTTCATGCTACTTCTTACTTATAGAATCATCTCATACTTCGGGCCTTCGTTAGTCTATTCACTGTGCAGCAACATGAATTTTTTTGAGGTGTAACATAAGCGAGCTTCCATATTACTCTACTCTTAGAAGCATTAGAAGTACTTCAGTCTTTGATGTTCATGTACCCCGTTTAAGAGTGATCCTTCATTCACGGGTCCGGTCTTATGTAGGCCAGATTCTATGCATACGGTTGATTCATGCATTACATTCATTATATAGCTATGTACATTGACCCATGACCAGAAGGCGTTATATACGCAAATATTATATATATATATATATATATATATATATATATATATATGTGTGTGTGTGTGTGTGTGTGTGGGGGGGGGGGGGGGGGTATGAGAAGGGATATATATATATATATATATGTGTGTGGGGGGGGGGGGGTATGAGAAGGGATAGGCGTTATATACGCATTACCACTTGATCAGCTGGTGTACATTGATGATGATATTGATTATGGCCGCAGAGGTGCCGATATGATATGATGAGATGCCATAGAGGCTTTACAAGCGTTATATACGCACATATACATATATAGATGTATGACCTTCATTGGTAGGCATGAGCATGCATATTATGTGCCCACAGAGGCATTGTCAGTTATACAGATTTATGCAGATACAGGCAGATACTAGTTCATACAAGTACATGCAGTTAGTCATTTCAGTTTATGAGTTCAGATCTTATCCATGATTCTTATGTATATCGGTTGTTCTTATGCCTTACATACTCGGTACATTATCCGTACTGACTCCTCGTTGCTCGGGGGGTTGCGTTCATGCCCGCGGTACGGGTAGACGCAGACGGTGGTCCCATTTTCAGCAAGACCTCTGATCTGGCAGCCGGTCGCTGCACTCCATTTGATTATTCGGAGGCTGAGTCGATTTTGGTATGCCACCCTTTTGAGATGTTTATGCATATGGGTATGACGAGGCCCTGTCGCGTCCTTTCTACAGCTTTCATTCCAGTAGAGGTTTGTAGACAGTTGTATGTAGTAGTCAGATGATGTAGCCTTGTCGCTTCATTCTTTTGTGTACGGATATATGTAGCTGCCTTGCCGACTTGCACCGTTCTTTTCGCATGTTGTGTATATATGCGGTGTACGAGTTTTGATGTTTCCCTTTTTTTAGATCAATTTATGCCATTATGGGCCCTTGATGTTTAGTAAGATTCAGATATGAGTATAGGGGTGTTTGGTCGCTAGAGGTCAGATGCTCCTCCCGACTCATCGGCTTGGGTCGTGACAAAAGAGGAGTTTCCTAAATTGATAATTTTTATAAATCCTCCATCAAAAGAAAGAAATATAATGTGAAGGTGTACTTGACCTTTCAAAGACTTCTGTATTGAAACCCTACGACTCTCTCCTCTCTTTCGGCAACATGGTGGCGACTTATCCATATCCATGGGTGTCACTGCATCTCCCTAGCCTTTGGCTGCGGAACGTTGTGATGAATCAAGGTGTTCTCGATCAAATTCCTCAAAGGATATTATTTTTCCTAACCCTTTTGATGACCTTTCGGTTAGAGAGGAACAACGGCCTAGTCTGGGCAGTCCTCATATTTAGAACTGGAAAACATGCAAATGCAGCAACATGTTGCTAGTTCAGTTTGTCGCCTCCCCATTTTAAAGCCCTTATGGATACCTTGAATACTTCGGAGTATGAGGTGACAACACAATCTATAGAGTGGTTTGGTGAAAAGCAAGATAACTCAAGATAGCAACTAATCTCTACGGATAATAACCAAAATATGATTACAATGGTGTCCTCAACTCCAGTGCACTCAACCAACAATTTTGACGTTAAGAGTGGCCAAAAAGGCGGTACGAGTGTGAAGAGTTGGGCAGACATGGCAGAGGAGGAGGGGAGGGTCTCATCCCCTCCAACGCGTAGTAAGTTGGGTCCGGTAGCCCTGGTATTTGTGCCAAGCTGTGCCATTGTTCTTTCATCTTTAGCCGCGGGGCAACTTGTGGCTAAAATGAGTGCACGTTTGAATGCTATAGATAATCCTACTAAAACGGAGCGTATTGGAATAGTGGCCAAGAGATATGAGCCAGGAGCTTTAGTGGAAGATCCATTGGAAGCGTTTGGTGGTGATTTGGGCATTGAAATATTTGATGAAGAAGATGATAATGAGGTATTAGATGAATGCTTTGCTAAGGTGGCTAGAGATGGAGATCTTTCACCTAGGCAGCAAATTAGTGGATTCAAGAAAAAGAAGGCTGATGGAAGAAAGCATAGTTAGGATGGTAATGTGTATGAGGAGGTTGTTTCAAGGCAACTACCCATAAGAGTGACAAAACAGAAGGAGACAATGTTCAACTACATCAACAACGTCCAGTAGATCCAAGTAGAATTTAATGAAGTATCAAGAGATTTTGGAGCCGTTAGAGGAAGAAAACAAAGTGAAGAAACAAATTTCTATCGGGCTACATCTCGTTAAAGATTTAAAAAAACAAGGTCTTGGTTCTACATTCTTGCTTATTTCAGTTTTTCACTATATAAGTACTATCATTCGTAATATCATCATAGAGAGTGTTATAGACTCTGTGATGATCATATTTAGTTCAATCTTCTTCTTATTTTTTACATGCATGTTAATTAGTAGAGGTTTTTTACGCCTCAATAGGATTAGTAAGGTAGGGCCTAATCCCCTTGCTTGTACTTTTTCCTTTGAGTTTCACTTTTATTATATAAATAAATTAAAAAAACAACCCTAGGCACATCGCCTAGTGGATTTGCTTTTAAATTAAAAAAAAAAAAATCAAAGTGATGTTGAGGTGGATCATATAAATATGAAAAATGTCTAAGGCATGACAATGAGCACTTATAAGGAAAAGTTATCTAGCACAAACAAATTTTAGACCAAAAGGTGAAAAGAGGGTATTTGTGAGCCATATTTTATATTCTTTTCTAAATATTAGGAATATATTTGGTCCTTTTTCTATTGATTTTAGGTAACGCCTATTAGGGTTTGCCCTGACTTTGCTCTCTTATTTAGATTATACTATGATTGTATTTTACTTCAAAAAGATTTTCTTGGTGGGAAGGGATTTCTTGGTAGAAATGGATTCTTCTCCATCTATCTTTTTCTTGGAGGAGAAGTTTTAGACCTCTATAATAGAAGATCTTTACTTCTATAAATAGAAGATCTTTCTTCTCATACAATAACATAATAAAGATCTACAATGTAATCATAAAGAATTTCGTTTATGGGGAGATTATTCTCCCAGTAGGTTTTATGCTTTTTATGTTAGTTTTCAAAATATGTATGTCAATTGACCAAATCATATTAAATATTGTGTTTCGTCTAGTTCAATTTTTATGTTGTCTGATTTATCGCCATAAAGATTTGCAATTATTAGCTTCCGCATGATGCTCTGATTATTTCGATTCCAACAATACCCTCAATCAAACACATGTAAATTTAATTTGAAAATTTAATACCTAAATAACTCATTCTATCCCTTCAACCAAACACCCCCTTAGTGATGCCAAAATTGGTAAACCTATGATTAAGATTAATAATGCAAATCATTTCTCAGTGCTTTGACCTCCTTTTCCATCTCATATGAATTGCACTTTGATCCACTTAATAATCACTATCTATTAAATCTTTGTTTTGCCAGTTGGCACTATTCCTCCGTAACCTATCGTAAATTTGTTTTTCTCCCAATCAGCGAGGACTAAACTGAATGTAGAACCATATCGAATGTCAACTGAATCACTTTTTAAAGAGCAATAATATGCATTATTGACGCTTTACGGGGCATTAAGAAATATTATTGCCAGCATGACTTACTATTCTGACCAAAATATACCCCTTGCTTAGTTATTTGACATAATTACTTCAATTGCATATAAGAAAATCTGGATCATTCATTTTGGTTGACTTTCTTTAATGTCAACCATAAATGTAAGTCCCCTTGTCATCATACTATCTATTTGACCTTTATATGAACATATATATACATGCGCGTTTATTATTTTAATTTTTATGTTCGTTTTGATCATACATACAGATAGTGGGAATTCCATATATTAAGATAACAAGAGCACTAAACTAATTTTATTATGTCAGTAGCATGGAAGTTGTCAAAAGTGGATGCCAACACAAACAAACTAAGACTTTTTAAAGCTTAACAGGAAAATAAAATGGCTTTGAGAGAAGTTGAAGTGTGCCACTACTTCTCAAAAATGAATTTTCAAAACCTTAATAAAATAGAAGTCCTAATCGTTATGGCTTAAGGGATAAACGTCCACTATGTATAATAATTGCATAGAAAGAAATAGTTAATTGGTGCGTGTTCATATGACATGTGGCCTGTATAATGATGCGATTTAACCAATCTAAAATAGTGGACAATTGGACATACATCTCGATAACTATATGAACTCCACGACTGCTTTGTGCCATCATTCTTCTGATCTTGTATATTATGTCTAAATTGCATTCAGTCTTCTGAATTATAAACTTTCATAAAACATAGTAATAAAAACCACATTGCTTACCCGCAATATGGTACAGTTAAATTTACAGACGTGATTATGAACACGCGGATTGAAATGACCAAATAGGAAATGAATTATAACAATATGACTTGTAAAAAATGATAATTATAATGAATCAATTAAACAAATGAACAAGGTTAGCTTGAATTCCGGCGTTGTGGTCTACCAAATGCCAAATGCACCGGAGAATACTTCTAGACTAAGCTAAAAATGTAATTGCGAACAAGAACTTAAGAAATTGTTGAGTATAAGTATTATGCTTTGTGTATCTGCTAAAAATCGAATGCCTTACGACCGGTGCTTGAAAAGGCAGTTCTGCAAAACGCCTCGGAGCTTACTTGTGGGGCTTAGTTCTATGAGGCTTACATCATAAGCGCCCAACTGTACGCCCTAAACACGCCTAACGCTCGGGGTTCACCTAAGAGTTCTTACACAATTTATGTGTCAAATTGCTCAATTGACATTATTGACCCTCATAATTCTTTATTAAATGAATGATGCTTAATAGTTTTCTTCTTCTATAGAAATAAGACGATTGAGAGTAACTCAAATAATAAACCGTAGTATTGCGTATTTACTATCTGCGAACACTGTGTTGGTGAATATCACTTAACATTCTTTTAAAAATACATCGCCGAATTTTACATCTTTACTTGTCATTGGTCTTCACATATTTGTCATATGTCTCAAAATTATCATTGTTTATTATTTTGCTAATTGAAAGTAATTTTGTTTTTATTCACGAAGGAATGATGTTTTAATTATAATATGATAAAGTCCATTTATCATTTTCTTTTAGGGAGATAAATTGCATAGTATGATAGTAGTATGCTTTAAGAAATTGTGATTCTTTAATTGTTTGAAAGTTAAGATGTTAGAGTTGGTTTGCAATATCTCATTATAAGTTTTAAATCATTGCATTAATTATACTTGTAAAATCATGTTAGAAAGTTTTTGTTTTCTACGAGCTTCTTTAATCTTGTTTTTAATTTTTTAAAACTATTAATATTTTTTTTAATAGAATTTATGTGTTATATACTATTTTACTACATTATAAATTAAAAATTGAAAGATCAATGGGGCTTACGCGTCTCCCCGAACTATGTAAAACGCTCCGCCTCACGCCCTCGCCTATTAAAACACTGCTTACAACAAGAACATTATACTTTATTTATAGCTAGTCTTCAAGTACATGATCCACAAATCACGCCCTCATAATGTTAATTGATTGCTCATCATAATGGTTGAGTAACGGCTAGAGAAGATCTTGGGATCTTCTGTAATGGTCGAACCACGAGCTTATCCTGCCGGGCCGATCCTTCCTTCGGAGCCAAGACTTCGTTTCCGGATGTTTTGAGATACCAACTGTCCGGACACATAAACTAGATCGGAAGCCCTCTCTACTGACTTACGTCTGACCTGTCCTAATTGTTACATATCCATACTTGGTTCATACACTGGTGATTCTAAATTTCACCCTATACACACATAGATTCTATCAGTGATGCCGAACTTGAGCTTAAAATTTATACTCCTTCCGGATAAAAAAGAGTGTCCACTTAGTCTTTTTTCCTTGGGTCAAAAAGAGTGTCCACTTATCAAATCAAGAAAAATTTAACATTTTTTTTTTCAGATTTGCCCCTATTAAGTGTTATGTGATCAAATCTCAATACCTATTTAATTAGGGGCTATTTTGTCCAGGAATTAATATTTTCTTAAGATGTGTGCAATCGGCTGAGTGAACACTCTTTTTTATCCGGAGGGAGTACTAATTTGGGATTAAAAATTTATAAAAGCTATTCGACTACGACTACTATCCTCAATTTTATAGGAATTCCATCTCAACCTACAAATCAAACACTACCCACTTCCCCACGCACCCCTACCCCGCATGCCCTTTGTACGTACGATTGTTTTGTATTTATGGGAAAGTAGCAAAGACAAATGAGTCGACAAGTGTTGTAAAAAACTTGTACGTGTCTATCCGTAAACCACATAAATAATAGAAAAAATATTATATTGATCCATTATTGCTTCAAATCTAAATTAATCCATTTGGACCTGGAAAAAAAATATAGCACAAAACTCTTCCATTATTGCTTTTAAAAATTAGCAAAACAATACCTAAGAGAATTAGATCCAGCTAGTTTTCCTTCGTATATAGTGCCTTAGTTGACTCCATATCCTCCATATAAGGCTTCCAAAGTCAACCCTTCACCCTTTCTACCCAAAAAATAAATAAATAAGGAAAAAAGTCAACCCTACACACACACAAAAAAAAAAAACAAGGAGAAAATCAGAAAGAAGAAGATGGAAACTTTTGCTGAGATTTGAACTTAACATTTTCTCTATTGTTTGGGTGCCATACTAGAAGCGATTGTTTGTTTAGCAGTTCCCTTTTTGCACTGGTCAGGCAAGCATATTTAAGAACAATGAATTTCTCATTCCAAGCATTAGATGAAGATAGTCCTCTTTTCATTTTGTTGCTTTATGAGAAAATTGGGCTGTAGTTATAAGTACAAATTGTCAACCTAAAACCATCATAGTGTAAATTTTAACTCATTATGAGATAGAAAATTGTGATTTCCTAAATTAATTGATAGTGAACTTTTCTTACCATAAGATTAATGTGACGAAACTTTATATATTTTTAGTCACATAGAAGCAACCGACTGTTTTAAAGTTAATTTTTTTGTCACATTAAAATAACTTAATTTTACCCACTATTAGGAGTGTACATAGGCCCGGTTGGTTTGTATTTTCCCTTTACCAAACCAAACCAAATCATAGATGTCGGGTTTTATATTTATAAACCAAACCAAACTAATAATAGTCGGGGTTTTCAACCTCGGATTTTCTCGAATTTCTCGGGTTTCTCATTTTTTTTGTCGTTCGAGGTCTTATCAGAAAATAACTCCTGTGAGTTCCCAAAAATGCTAGTACAAGGAATACACTGAAAAAGCATGCAAATTTCATCAAACTGTGAATGATGTCTCTCCTGCATATGAGTTTTCAAAACATTAGTAAAAGAGTCCAGAAAACATAAGCACGCATAATCCCTGAACAGCCAATACGAAGTAGTTCGCCACTAACTGGTGTTGGCCTGTGGTCTATTTTACGTAATGGAAAAATCAAATCATGGGATCAAGTTGGTATGCTTCTGCTTGCCACCAATTTCTCTCCAAGATACAACTTACTGCTTGGAAGTGAAAGAAACGTCAATATCAGAGAGTCAATTTTATTTACCTTGACAAAAAAAGAAGAAAAAAAGAGAGACATATATTGGCAGGTTGCTTACATTGTAATTCCAAATCTGATGTTGCCCAAAATAAAAACTATGACAAGGTTAACGAAAAATATGTAAATTATATTATAATAAATAGTTTTGATGTATAAAATAATTTAAAAATTATATATATAATGTCGGGTTAGTTTGGTCTCAGGTTGGTTTTTTTAGTTAATACCAAATCAAACTACTAATAATCGGATTTTTTTTTTTTTTAAATATCAAATCAAACCGCTAGTCGGGCTTTTTTCCGATTTGACTCGATCTATCAGCTTGTTGCGGTTTCCGGTTTGATTTTGTTCACCCCTGCCCACTACTTATCATGAAGTCGAAAACATTAGAGCATTTTATCTATTGATGGATAAATGATCGCAAACATAATGTTTCTGGTTGATCATGTTTTAAAAAAGGAAAAAGGGTCAAATATACCCCTCTATTTTGTTTTATTAGCTAATTGTACCCTATGTTAGCGATTATCTATAAATATACCCCTGGCATCTTCAAACTTCACATTTATCCCCCTATTTTGGACGGAAACCCCCAAATCCACTTAAAATACCCGATTTCAAAAGAAAAAAATTACCCACTCCCTTTATTGATCCGACCCGACCCGACACGCCTATCATCATCATCATCAAGCTTCAACTTCTTTCACGGTGAAAAAAAAAGCAAAAACACACCCAAATGATAAACCCCAAAACCCAACTCATATTTCACCTTTAAACACATCTCTAATTTGTTAGAGCACCTAGGGTTCCATCATTTTGTTCCTGTAACAGTGAATCATCTCTCCGGTTTATCGACGATGATGAAATCCGGAAAATGCAGACACCGATGACCTGGCTTTTCCTAAGTGCTTTCTCACAGCTCCAAATTGGTCCCCTGATTCTCTTCTGATGTTTTTCTTGGTGAGCACATTGATTGTGTCGATGGAGAAGACAATGGTGATGCAGTGCTAATTTTGTCAGTGTACCTTTTTAAAGCTCTGGCATACGATGGCTTCATCAATTTTAAGTACTTTGGCACATTAGCTCTAAAAAATCGGATAGGTGTTCAAAGGTGAAATCTACAGTGGGTTTTGGGGTTTATCATTTGGGTGCGTGTTTTTGCTTCTTTCTTTTTTTCTCAATGAAAGAAGCTCAAGCTTGATGATGATAGGTGGGTCAGTTCGGGTCAACAAAGGGAGCGGGTAATTTTTTTTTTTAGAAATCAGGTAATTTTTGTGGATTTAGGGGTTTCCGTCCAAAATAAGGGTATAAATGTGAAGTTTGAAGATGGCAGGGGTGTATTTGTACACAATCGCTAACAGAGGGTAAAGTTAGCTAAAAATACAAAATAGAGGGATATATTTGATCCTTTTCTCTTTAAAAAAAATATATCCACTACCACAATAATGGATAAAATACTGTTACTCAGTGTCGGCTTTAGGGTGAAGCTAATAAAGCAAAGGACTTAGGCCCTAAAAATTTTGGGGCCCCATTGTTCACTATTACAACAACAACATACCCAATGAATCCCACACTGTTTGCCCCAAGGAGTAGAACTGACATCTTACCCCTATCTTAGGTAGGGAGGCTGTTTCCGGAAGATCCTCGGCTCTATTGTTCACTATTATAGGTTTATAAATTCATTTTTGAAACAAAATGAGTATTTTAAGTAGAAAGTATAATTTTTTAATTCAAAATAAAAGAAAACTTTAAAATAAATTTGAACATTCGAAGCATATGAAAAATGATAACTAGTGCTATCCAAATATCAGTTGGTAAAAACAACGATTTGTACATTTCATGCACGAGAAATCGTACTGGCCATATTTCAGCTAAGTTTATTTCATGAGATGCACGTGCAGCGCACGAGATGCATATGCGTGAGCTAGTTTTATTGAATATGATTGAGACCTCTTGTTAAGATTGGGCTTTAGGCCACTAATTTTATTGAACTGCCCCTGTTGTTACTTTAATGTGACAATTTTTTTTTTTAATTTACTATTGTATTGGAGCTAATATAATTTAATTACTTAGTAACTATAATGGTAAATTTTGTTACTCTAATATGACAAGAAATATTCTTTTGATTAATAATGAGAAAATACATCGAAACCCCCTTGAAATTGACACTTTTTTTTTAATAAGACACTTAAACTTCGTAGGGGTCCTATGACCTCCCCCCCCGGGTCCTGTTCGAACTAATATAAATAGACCCTTTTTACCCATTCTCGCACCTGTTGTGGAAAAAAATTGAGCGCATGTAATCCACCCGCAATTAAAATAATTATAATCAAAATTATTTGAAACCTATTGTCACAATCCAAATTACGGATCGTGCGGGCACCTACCTTATCCCCCTTTGGCAGTCAAACCTTTCACAACCAAACCGCCATCAATGCAACCAACCAAATAAATAGTAAGTAAATAATTGACGATAAGAAAGAAATATAAACGATACTTTGATTATTAAATAAAACTCCCAAAATCGGGTCTAGACTTGTACAAGAGCTTCTACAATACAAGGAAGTGAACCACAAATGAAATAATACAGCTTCTGTTTTTAGAATGAAAATATATAGGAAGCTTTAGGATGACATCCGCAAACTCTAGATAACAAAACTTCGAGCAATAACCTGAAACACATCTACACCCCGAAAAGAGTGTAGCAAGAGTAGTATCAGTACATCACATGTATTGGTAAGTATCATAGGCCGAATAAGATTAGTTCACACATACAAGTATAGAATCAATCAAGATAAACAGGCAGGTACAATCATCCAGACAATCATAATTCATAGCCTTTAGTGAAACCATCTACGCCCAAATTTACCAGGTTCTCCTCGTACTACTGAGAGAACTAGAATTAACCCTATAATAACACACAAATTCAACACAAGCTTAATCACTACACTTCCCTCTCAAGTACTAAAACACAGAAGTGATAAACGGAGATAGGCAGCTAGTCGATTAATAACCAATAGTAACCTAAGGTGAGCTTCAAAATCATTAGTCTTCCAAGTCTGTATGAACAACAAACAATAATCCCCTCACCAAACCCGAACCTAGGTGAGGCCGCTAACCACAGTCTCGCCCAAACAAATAAACAAATTTATAAGATAAAAAGATAGGCACAACAACACATAACAAATCAAATCTCATGAATAGGATGATATCACATGCAATGCAACAATGATAAGTAACTCCACCGTACACACATGCTAAGGCATTGTTTGCACAATAGTCATGACTCGTGGGGGACCCATGGTGTCCATATACGACTCACTCCGGAACAGACCTCGGATCACGATTCCACTCACTCTGGAATAGACCTCGGATCACGAATTCACAAATAGGCCACACCCTCACCTCCTATCAAATGTGCCTTATATATATATATATATATATATATATATATATATATATATATATATATATATATATATATATATATATATATAGCTTGTACACAAAATGAGTCTCAAGATATGACTCTAGTCTAGAACCCCAATATGAAGTACCAACTTACAAGTAAGCATGATCAATACATGAAATCAAATGCCAATGAAGTACAACTCACAATGCCATAAGCCATACTAACACTCAGCTAAATCAGTTCAACAATAGTATAAATCATACAACTATCTCAATAAACATGAAGAGTATATATCCACCCTTTCCCTCCAAAACACAACAAATACACCTCATGGTTTAATACATAAAGTAATGGCAATCAGTGTTTTAAAAGGCGGGGCGTTTTACATACGCCTCGACGATGCGTAAGCCTCGAGGCACGGGGCATAAGCCCCATGGGTATTTAATTTTTAGTATTTCTTAAAATAATATAATTACAATAAATATTTTTAAATAGGTAAAATTACATAAAAAAATAAAAGAAAATTGTAAATAAATGAAATATATATATATATATATATATATATATATATATATATATATATATATATATATATATATATATATATATATGTGTGTGTGTGTGTGTGTGTGTGTGTGTGTGTGTGTGCGCGCGCGCGCGCGCGCCGATCCTCACAAAAAAATGATCAAAGTAATCCATTATACACCGCTTATAACTTGTAATTATATATAACATAATTTTACAAGTATAAACAATACAATGAAATAAAATCTATTATGAAATGCAAATCAATTCTAACATTTTAACTTTCAAACACGGAAAAAAAACATAGTTTCTTAAAACACTATTACTATCATACTATTCATTTTATCTCCCTATAAGCAAATAATCAATAAAATTTATCAATATTACAATTAAAACATAACTTATTCATGAACAAAAAATAAAATTATATGATAATTCTGATACATAGGACTTATGACAAGTGAAAATGTACAATTCTGCTATGTGTTTTCTTAAAAAAAATTAAGTGATATTCACCCTCACGACGTTCTCAAATAATAAATATCCAATACTACGACTTGTTATATGAGTTACACCCAATCTTCTATTTCTATAGATGAAAAACTATTAAGTATCATTATTTTGTTAAACAATCATGAGGGTGAATGATTTTAATTAAGGAATTTAAAATATAATTTGTGTAAGAACTGTTAGGCGAGACCTGGGCGTTGGGCGTTAGGCGTGTTTAGGGCGTACGGTTGGGCGCTTAGGGCGTAAGCCTCATAGGAACTAAGCTCCGCACGTTAGCCCCAGGCCGTTTTGCCACTGCCCTCCCCGGCGCGAGTCCTGACACTGTCTTTTAAAACAATGATGGCAATTAGCCCACATAATCAGAAGTCATACCAACCTAGGTAATATCAACCAGACGTCGTGTCTGAATACCTAATCATGCCTTCTCCCGTCAATTCTACTCTATATATATATATAGTATAACTCAAGTGAACAGTAACTTACCTCGAATGCAGAACAGGAGCCACGAACTACTCCACACGAGCCTTCTGTAGACGAATGTACCAGAACGAGGGTAGGCTAACAAACATCATTTACTAAGTAAGTAAAATGTCACAACACCGAACTAATCGGAAAAAAAATCGATTCGGGAAGAGTTAATCAAAATATCCAAAATGCCCCTAACGAGACACGAGGGCAAAATGGGAAACTAAGGGTGGAAATACACTACCCAATATCACACAGTTCTAATCTTAAATGGTTCCTTAATTTCAACATTTAGACCAAAATCTCCAATTTAGAAGAACCTTTAATCATGGATTAATTTTAGAAGCCAAAGAGACGATTTAAGCCTAGAATCTAATAATCGATTGATTAAGTATAAGAAATCATTAATTAACTTAACCCAAATTAAAAAATGAAGATTTGTGAAACAATTTTGGGTTCATAGATCCCTCTTCCTCAACCTTTTCACCAATTAACTAACCAAGGGACTTTACTAGAAAGGAAGAGAAACATAAAGGAAGTAGACTTAACCCCAAGGGTTAACCTCACAACATGCCTTGGAAACTACCCCATTTAGCCCTAGAACTTAAATTTTGGAAAATGGAACAAAGGGTTCAAAGTTTGTGAATAAAATAGGAATTCTGGTCCAGTTATTCCGCCGTAGCGGAAGGATGATCGCCATGGCGGAAGCGCTATGGCGGTCAAGAGTCTCGCCATGGAAGACTTATTTAAAATTTCCAATGTCCGTTATGGCGGACACCCTCTTGTCATGGCATCTCCCAGACCAGCAGGGCGGTTGATTGGAACAAGAAAATTCTAAAATGTCTTTCTAACGTGGCTTACGGTGGAATTTCAACTAGAAGTTATGCGAAAAATCGTCGATATGATCCTTTATGAGGATTGCCTTTAGGGAAAGGTCCGAAATACCCTTAACAAACAAACGAGTCGTTACACCCATCGAGTTTGACCCGTTTTAACCTAATATTTCCCCCCATTTCTTCATAACATACCCCATGACTTTTCATTTCCCTCATTTCGGTCTTAACCCATCTTAACCCTAAATGTGTTCTTGCTATCTCTGATCGGAAAATTAAAGAGAAATCTGAGTTTTAGTGTACAAAATAAGCATCTAACCGAAGAAGTGAAGGGTCACAGTTTAGGGTTTCTTATTTTCATTTAAAAAGGTCATTTTTTTTTATCCTGCATGCACTGAATTTTTGTTAGATACTTAGTGTTTTGGGTTTTTTGTTAGAAAATCTATTGTGTTACACTCACTAGTACTTTTTTTGTGCTCGATTACATTCACATTCACTGATTTTGGTTAGGATTTTTCTTCATCAAATTAGTGTGTTTGAATATTTTTTTTTTTTTTTGGTTCTGCTATATTTCAGGGTGTGTAATAACTTGTCTTTTGTTCTAGTCCCTTTGAGATGATACCATGGGGTCGTATTGTGTTTGGTGCCCGACCAAGATATAGTGGTCGGTCTATTACTGCACTAATAGAATGTCCTACTTTGAATTGAGAGACTACATAAAGTATTTAACATATACAACAGATTGTTCTTTTTATGTTAAGTCTCATGTTAATGGTTATTTGGTTGAAATTGTAAATGATAAGGTTATTTGTGACATTTTATCTTCGTTAAAAAATAGTGATAGACTAGATATTTTTGTGCCCCACAAGGTGAATGAAACATGTGTTGCATTGGCTTTAGACTATGTCCCACAAAATGGTGGTGGTGAGGTAGGTGTGGAATCTTCAACCCCTTTAAATGATGCTGCTTAGCCTCCAAACCATATTGTTGAGCCTCCTAACACTATTGTTGAGTTTCCAAACCCAACTGTTGAGCCTTCAAACCCTCCTGTTGAACCTATTGAGCCTTCAAACCCTCTTAACCCTACTTCTGAACCTTCTACTACTAATGAACCTTCTTACACTAATGTTGAACCTTCAACTACTGCTGAATCTCCTTACCCTACTGATGAGCCTTTATGTGGTGCTAGTCAGCCTTCGAATCCTACTTGTGAGTCTGAAGTAGATGAGGATACAAGTGGAGATGATTTAGATGATGGATCTGATGGGGATAACGAAGATAGCATAGATAGTGAAGAGGTTTTAGAAAATAGTGATGTTCATGAAGTGTATAGAGATTTAAGAGCAAATAGAAGGCATTTCAACAGGGCAAATAAAAGGCTCCAACTCAAACTGCACAAGCAGCTATCAATCACAGGTAAATGTATCGAATTATTTTTACATTAGTTTGAATATAATCTAACATTTTGTATTACAGTAACCAAGCCAGAACAAATAGGGGGAGGAAAAACAAGAGAAGAATGAAACAAGAAGCTGAAAGTTATGGAAGGAAAAAATATAAGAAGGATGGAATAAGAAGTTGAAAGTAGTGGAAGGGCAAATATGAGAAGGATGGAACAAGAAACTGAAAATAGTGAAAGGGAAAGTATGAGAAGAATGGAACAAGAAACTGGAAATAATGGAAGGGGTGGTGGAAGAGGCACAGGGAATGGTAGAGGAATGAGCAGAAGAAGTGGATGCAACAACAAATCAAGAGACTGAAGGCACAAGTAGCGGACAAGCTTCAAGATCTTATAAAAGGCCAAGGATGGTGGGGGTTGGATTATTGGTTGTTGATGATAGTTTTACGAGCCTTAATGTAAGTACACTAAACTCTTAATGTATGTTTTTTACTGGTTAATTGGCAAAATTAGTTACCTACTTATATGCTTTAATTGTAAAGCCTGGAATGCCAAGTAGAAAGGTCATTGACACTGGTAGCAGAGCTCCAATGAGATCTGATGCAGTTACTAGAGATATTGGCTACACATCATGAAAATGATTCAAATGTAGGTGTCAACAAACCATTAACAGTAATCGACTTGAGCAAATGATGGGTGAAAAAAACTATCCAAACAAGGTTTAAAATTGGTGCTAACAATCAGAGTCAATGCAGTACATTTAGAAAGCCTTATGTGCCATGGAACTAGTTGGTGTTTCGTTAGTTATTTGGTGTTAGGTTTTTTGGTGTTACTACTAGTGTTATTTTGAAGATACTAATGTCTTTTTGCTTCTGGTTTTTTTGTGTTGCTGCTGTAAATTTGCTACTATTATTTTGGTGTTGCTGCTATAAATTTGCTACAGATATTTTGATGCGCATTATTTTAGTGTTGTTGCTACTATTAGTTTGATGTATTAAGTATATAGCAAACTCTACAATGTAAAGTTGTTTATGCAGCAGTTTATTAGTGAATGCAATAATCTTATTAGTGAATGAAATAGTCAGTTCCTTTTACTAGAAATGATGTCTGTTGCTTTCTTTCATTTAGCATGAAATGGATTGGTTTTGGTTTCAAGAAACTAGATGAACAACAGTTTCATTGACATAATTCAAGAGAATGCAATACAAAGGAGGTTACATACACATAATTCAAACCCTTATACAAAACAAACAAAGTTCCATCTTTCAACACTGCTTGTTAGAGTTAAATCTATTTCGACAACTTCAAGAAAAACAAAACCAATTAGAGATAGAACTTTGAAACAACTATGGAAATTTCAACTAAACAAAATGACAAAGCCTAATAACAGAAAAATCATAACGACAAACACAATGATAAGCATCCAATTGAAGATAGAAGAATTGGTCTCCTTTTTTTTTCTTCTTCTTCTTTTTCTCAATGATCACCTCATATTTCTCCTCTTTGATCACTTTAGAATTAACATCTTTCTCTTCTTTGATCACCTTAGCATTAACTTGTATCTCCTCTTTGATCACCGGCTCATGAATAGCTTTCTCCTCCGAGATCACTTGATCTTGACAAGAACTCCCCTCTGTCATCACCTTATCATGACACTCATGCTCCACTATTTCATCTCCTTCTCCATATTTTCATAATATGCTAATGCTTTTTTTAACTCCTTCATTCGTCAATCTTGAAATAACAAACCTGGATCGCACATCAATCTCATCACGATCCCTTCACCTAGAGAACTTGCATGAGTTTTCCTAAAATGGGTCACAAACAAGTCGATTTAACTAAAAATAGGAAAAAATATTACATGACTAGATATCAAACATACATGGTAGCGTTGGCAAGACCAAAATCTTCTTCCTGGATTATCTTCCGACGATGAAGTTTGTATTGTAAGCAAGTCTCCATGTTTGCATCGCATTGTCACACGCAACATTGGGTCCTTCTCATCTT
The DNA here is from genome assembly GCF_029784015.1 of Lycium ferocissimum. Taxonomy (NCBI): domain Eukaryota; kingdom Viridiplantae; phylum Streptophyta; class Magnoliopsida; order Solanales; family Solanaceae; genus Lycium; species Lycium ferocissimum. Next base: position 19,386,335 of record NC_081347.1, on the reverse strand, counting down.
TTCAAATGCGATTCAAGCATGCCCTTGACATGATTTTCCTCAAACCCTAACCAGTATGGAGAACTTGATTTTAGAACTTTTGAACAAAATAACAAAGATTATAAGTTAGGAAAGCTAATAAACAAGGAAATTTCATACTTTTTGAATTCTATTTTGCTGAGATGAACACAAAGTGAGTTTACCATTGAGGCTTCAATGGTGGCTTTACCGTTGGGGAAGAGTTTTATAAAAATGATTTGGGTGAGTTATCAAATTGGGAAGCCACGTGGAATTTTGAGATTGGTTTGTGGCAGCTTTATTAAGCCTTCATGCACTCTCCTGCGTGCACACACACCTAGTGCGAAAATGGATCAAAAGGGTCTATTCATATTAGTTCGAACAAGTCCAGGGGGGTCCTATATTAGTTCGAACAAGTCCAGGGGGGTCATAGGACCCTAAAAAATTTAGGTGTCTTATTGACCAAAAAAAAAAAAAAAGTGTTAGCTTTAGGGGGATTTTGATGTATTATAGTGGATAAGGTTCAACAAACATACATGAAATTGGAAACCTATACGAAATTATGTATTTCTAGTCTAAAGACAAAACTTTGCATAATATTCTATCTGCTTCATTTTTCCATAAACTTTTGAATGAAGAAGGGCATAGAGACATTGGATTGGGAGATTTAGAGTACTCTGAGAGGCATCGCTATTTTGGGTATTTTCGGAGTATAAAGATTGAGGAGGTTAAGGGTGTTGTTCATAGGATGCTTAGGGGAAGAGCGACCGGGCCTGACGAGATTCCTGGAGAATTTTGGAAGAGTGTAGCTAGAGCAGGTTTGGAGTGACTAACAGAGTTGTTTAATGTCATTTTTAAGACAGTGAAGATGCTCGAAGAATAAAGGTTGATTACAATGATTCCCTTGTACAAGAACAAGGGTGACATTCAAAGTTGCAATAACTATAGAGGTATCAAGCTGCTAAGCCATACTACGAAAGTGTGGGGAAAGGGTGGTGGAGATGAGGGTGAGGAGAGGTGGGTCTATTTCAGAGAACCAGATTGGATTCATGTCAGGGCGCTCGACTACAGAATCTGTTTATCTTGTGAGGAGACTGGTGGAGCAGTATAGAGAGAGGAAGAAGGACATACACATGGTATTCATCGATCTAGAAAACGCTTACGACAAAGTACCAAGGAAGGTTATATGAAGATGCTTGGAGGCTAAAGGGGTACTTGTGGCGTACATTAGGGCTATCAAGGACATGTATGATGGACCCAAGACCAAGGTAAGGACAGTGGAAGCAGACTCGGAGCACTTCCCAGTTGTGACGGGATTACACTAAGGATCAGCTCTTAGCTTATTTTTATTTGCCTTGGTGATGGATTGGGCAGAAAATTCAAGGTGAGATTCCATGTTGTATCTTATTCGCGGTTGACATGGTCTTGATTGTCGAGACTCGCAGCGGAGTTAACGCTAAGCTAAAGAGTTGGAGACAAACTCTAGAGTCTAAAGGGTTCAAGTTGAGTAGGACCAAGACAGAGTACTTGGAGTGCAAGTTCAGTGACATACCCCCATGAAGATGATGTGGAAGTGAGGCTTGGTACCCACGGCATCCAAAAAAAAAGGAAGTATCAAGTATCTAGGGTCTAAGGAAATGGGGATATTAATGATGATCTCACACACCATATTAGCGCAGGGTGGATGGAATGGAAGCTCGCTTCCGGAGTGTTGTGTGATAAGAAGGTGCCACCAAAACTTAAAGGAAAGTTCTACAAAGTGGTGGTTAGACCAACTTTGTTATATGGGGTGGAGTATTGGCCAATCAAGAACTCTCATGTTCAGAGGATGAAAGCTGCGAAAATAAGAATGTTGCGATGGATGTGTAGGCATAATAGGAGAGATAGGATTAGAAATGAAGATATCCGGGATAAGGTAGGAGTAGCCTCGGTGGAGGACAGGAGGCGGGAAGCAAGGCTGAGATAGTTTGGGTATGTGAAGATGAGAGACACTGATGCCCCAGTACGGAGGGGTGAGAGGTTGGCTATGAACAGTTTCAGGAGAGGTAGAGGTAGGCCGAAGAAGTAATGGGGAGAGGTGATTAGACAGGACATAGCGCAGTTCCAGCTTACCAAGGACATGACCTTAGATAGAAGGTTATGGAGGACGCCTATGAATTAGGATAGAAGGCTAGTATAGTCTTGCTTACCCTTTTGTACCAGCAGTCGCAGTTTTGCCCTGTAGTTTCTTGTCCTTTGTTTTATGCTACTATTTTGTACTAGCAGTCATGAGTTTTGCCTTGTAGTTTCTTGTCCTTTGTTTTATGCTACTATCTGTTGTTTCTTGTACGTTGATTATTTTATTTATCCATGGTAGCTACTGCTCCTTTTTTTCCATACTGTTTTATCATGGTTTTTTGCTTTTGTTATTTTATTTCCATACTGTTTTGAATTGCTTGTCCTTATCTGACCTTTTTTGTCATGCTTTCTCTTGAGTCGAGGGTCTTTTGGAAACAGTTTCCCTGCCTTCCGAGTTAGGGGTAAGGTCTACGTACACTTTACCGTCCCCAGAAGTAAGGTTTGTGTACACTTTACCCTCCTCAGACCCCATATTGTGGGATTTCAATGGGTATGTTGTTGTTGTAGTACTTTGTGTCAAAGCAAATTAGGACAACAAAGTGAGACGAAGCAAATACCGTACATCGATCTATCACCTTATGGGAATTAATCTATATATAATATAACGCTAGGCATGAGGTGATGTAGAACCTCTCTATGGCCAGCATTGCTATTTATCTTTTTTGTGAGATTTTTGGCTTTTTTTGCTCTTTTTCAGGCCAAAAATTTAAGACATTAATGAGGTCACTGTGACTTCTTTTTTACCCAGGTTACAATGACTTTTAATGACCGAAGTTAATACATTAATGACGTTAAAAGGAATTGAATATTATATTAAAGCTGTTACTTGCGAAAGAAATAATTCCAAGAATAATTGTTTTAGCCTTTCATATTCCTGAAGTTTCAACCTTTGGAATTCCTTACGGAGGAGGAAAAACTTTTAAAGTCTTTAGCAGTTAACTATATAAACTACAAAATAGAGATTTGCAACAATGCAAAACATGGATCAATTCTTCTATATCCGGTGGAAAAACACATATTTGCTACATTGTTTTTGACCAGGTTTCTTCCTTTACTAGCTGGATGGAGTCATTAAATAATTATTGAAGATGCAAAGGCTAAGGAGTCAATTCCTCAAATGGTCATTGAACTTGTAGAGAAATCCCACAAAAGTAACTTTTAAAATTTTTTGAACAATAAGGTCATCAAACTATGTCATTGTTTCCAATGAAGTAAACCATTCCATTTTTAGACGTAAGACTCCTTAACTCATGTATAAATTATAAAATCTATTACCTAGGCACAATTTTTCATACTCTCAAATTCTTGTTCAAATTAATATTTTTCAAATTTTAATAATAAAATAAAAATATTCAACGTAATATTTCTAGCTATAAGAATAAAACAATATAACCATTTAAGTATGCTATAAAGTTTTCTTTGTTATATCAAATTATTTAAAACTATTTTGACTTTTTTATATTGCTCAAATCCAGAAGTTAAACATTTTACTGAATGGAAGTGCTTGGACATAATTAAGATACATGAGACGTTATGTAGATTTATGATGCGTGTTGTTATTATTATTATTATTATTATTATTATTATTATTATTATTATTATTATTATTATTATTATCATTATCATTATTATCATTATCATCATTATCATTATCATCATTATCATCATTATCATCATTATCATCATTATTATTATTATTATTATTATTATTATTACTACTACTATTATTATTATTATTAGTTTGTAAGACTTAGAATAAACTTGCTTTATTGGTAGAATATTTGGATAAATTTTCTCAAGGTTTTTTTTTTTGTTGTTGGATAACTGCTTTGTAAACATAAAAACATTTTTTGCAATTAGTTGTATATATGCTTTCTAAAACTTAATATATTACATTCAAAATAATAAAACATTTTTTGTTCAGTTTTACAATTAGTTGTATAAAACATATTTATATTAATTTTAATTCACTTATTTATAAAACTTAAATAAAATTACCATATTACAAGTTCATCTCCAAGAATATAAAAATAGTAACTATTATTTTTGATAATTTAAATTTTATATATCAAGGAAAATTATTTACAGTCAGTTAAAAAATCTATAGTTAAGTACCATGCTCAGTTCTACTATCACTCAACCGTATCCTTTTATTGGTTACTTAGACACAATTTTTCAATATTCTGAAACTTTTGTTCGTATTAATATTTTTCATATTCTGAAAATAAAGTAGAAGCATTCAAATTAATTTGTTAATTTAAAAAATAGGTTAAGGTCTTATGTCTAAAAATGGAATGGTTTACTTTACTGGAAATAATGACATAGTTTGATGACCTTATTGTCTAAAAAAATTCAAAAGTTACTTTTGTGGAATTTCTCTACAAGTTTAATGACCATTTGAGGAATGGGCTCTAATGCTAAGAGTACATTACCACTTTCGCTGGCATCATTTGGACAGAGTACTTTATAGTTTAGTTTATTTTTCTCCTTTCACTTGCTTTTTTTAGTTCTTTTTTATTCGCAACGATTCTTTTGTTCATGTATAGATATGTTTGTGTTTCTTATGGTTGTATATGGTATTCAATTTTTAAATGTTGGAAGGCATTTCTACTGTAAGTAGGTTTTTTGTGACCTATATTCATTAGTCTTAAAATGGTGGACGAGAAATGTTTGTTCGATAAGAGTCTTTTTCAATGTTTAGTGGCTAAACTGTGTATAATTAAAGTTTAGAAAGGTCTTATCACTAGCTTTAAATTGCTATATTTTATTTTAAAAATAGATTTTCTCTTTAATCAATTGTATCGGATATTGCGATATTGCAGTTTATATGGTATTTAATTTATAACAAAAAATGCTGGAACCTTTTTGGGCTACATGGATTTTCTCTTTAATCAATTGTGTTAATGTTTCTGCGTTGCAGTTGTATATGGTATTCAAATTTTAAATGTTGGACAATGTTTGTTAATTATTCTTTTTTTGGCTGCTTATGTATTTTTAGACCATGACTACAAATAGTAATACCATCTTTTAGGTTACTTATTTGATTAGTGTAAATTGATTTCATCATAAAATTTAAAACAATATTCATTATATTTTGGTTGTTTTAGGAACGCGCGAAGCGCGGACATATTAACTAGTAATCACTACAAGCTAAACACGACCCAATCCTAATAGGAAAGGCATCACAAGAGGTTATAGCCATGTTATGAAAGCAAATTTGTGGCGTCCTAGCAATTTACTCTTTAACCATTTTGGTACATTATTATTTAACGGCACTACCAATCCCAGTTGAGTGAAGAAGGAATCACATGATATATTGATCCGCAAGGCGTCACATCAATGTTAATTTTCAGTAACAATATCGAGAAACTTATAAAGACCTAAGTTGCAAAAGGACAATAAACTACTTGCATTTCAATAATCAACTTTGAAATTTATCACCTCAATAATTTCTCATTGTACAAGTCGATTTCACCTGTTCAAATCACTGCAATATCTCCATCATTGTCATATCATCTTGAGAATAAGTGTATCATAGATGGGACAACGATGAAGGTGCTTTTCTTGTTCAGTATTTGTACAAGGGTACATAAATCTTAGAAGGAAAGAACTCCATTTTCACAAAAAACAGAAAAGGAAAAGATCCAAATTTGCTCATAAACTTTGTGAAATGGTCCAAATTTGTCCTCCGTTAGTATTAAGGTGAAATATACCCCTGTTATTATAATTATTGGTCCAAATATGTTCTTATTCAACAACAAAAACTTTTAAATACATAAGCCTTTTTTACCAAGAAAAATGGTCACATTTGCCCTTAAACTATGATGAATTATTCAGATTTGACCATGAACGTTGAAGAAGGGGTTCATTGTTCCAATGACAGTAACATGGTCTTCTTCAACACTCAGAACCTCAAACGACAAGGTCTCTATACCGCAAGGTTAAATTAATCACACTCAAACCTTAAATCATCCCAAATGGAACTTAAACAATGAACAATTGCACCACAATGTTAAATTTCCATTTCTGTAGAAATTCTATCGGCACAACTGCGTCATCAATCATTCTTATATCATTATTAATAACGATGTCAGAGCTCCATATCAACCTCAAATGTTAAAGCAAACCTTGGTACACAATGTTTAGTTTCTAAACCATTTGCAGTAATATTATGACGATTTTCAAAGTAGGGTTATAGTGGTTGAGGGTGAATCTTACGACAAAAGTAAAATAGTGATAGGGAAAATGATAAATATGAAGGTGTGAGAGAGATCGTTTGAATGAGGTAGTTTTTTAGTGGAATTTGTGTGTTTTTATATAAGTATCGTCGGAATGAAGCGGTGGAGTAATTATAGTGGTCTTTTGAGAGTTGAGAGAATCAATTGTTATGGTGGTAATTGATTTGGAGCGTTGATTGGTGGTGCTAATTGATTTAGAGCAATGATGAATGGTGATAAGTGACTTGTAGCATAATGGATATAGCAGTTGAGAACAAAAAGGGTTTAAGGGTCAAATTTGCCCCTCTACTATTGTAAAAGGTTTAATATCATCCTCTGCTATACTGTCGGTCCATATATGCCCTTAATGTTATTTTGCCGGTTCATATATGCCTTAAAGTTACAAGAGTGCCTCAAATTTGCCCTTTCTACGTGAATCTCATCCATTTTAGCCAAAATGGCAAGCTAATTCACCAAATCAATCCTTCTTCTTCCATCACTATCCAAAATCACCAATACATTTACCATATATATCATCAGTATCACCACCAACATAAATCAGCTACCTTAGACAATACTAAGATATTTCCTGTAAATTTACGTGGTAATAATAAAAACTTTTTGAATTAGCATTAGTGTTACGTTGATTCGCGGATTCTCAGTTTTCTGCCTAATTTCGTTCATTTTCTTCACAGGCTTTAATTTGTATTCATGCATTTTACTTTTATGTACCCACTTCCCCCTCTTTATTATTCCTACCTAATTCTGTTCACATTCAGCCATAAAATTAACTACTATTCCTTTGTTTAGTCTTTTCTTTTTTTAATCAAATTTGTCAACTTTGCCGTAGACCACAATTATCATAATGTAATTAATGTAGAAGTTTTTTTTAACACGTAAGTTTACAAAAAATATCTTAATAATGTCTAAGGTAGATCGTTTATGTTGGTGGTGATGGTTTATATGGTGAAGGTGTTGGTGATCTTGGGCAGTGGTGGAAGAGGAAAAGTTGATTTGGTGAATTGACATGTCATTTTCGCTAAAATGGGTGAGGTTAACAGAGGTGGGACAAATTTGCCCCATTTTATAACTTTAAGGACATAAGGACCGATCGTATAACATTAAGAGCATATACGGACCAATACTATAACGAAAGGCAATATTAAACGTTTTTCAAGAGTAGATGGATAAAAATGGCCTGTGTCCAAAAAAACAAAAAACAAAAAATAAATTTGCACAATTTTGCAAAGATCAAAAGCAAATCTAGACAATTTCACATAATTCAAAGGCAAATTTGATAGTTTTTCCTTGTAAAAAAAGTCCTATATGTTGGAAAGCTTCCACCATTAATACATAAAAGGCATATATGGACCAATCTTGTAACAAAGGTATATTTAGCCTCAATTATTAACGGATAGCAAATTTGAATATTTGCCTTCACAAAATGATCAATCTACATTAAAGTGACATTTGCTCAACCGGCAAGGCACTAGAAATGATTGGCTCGTATGCACAAAAATACACTGGTAGTTTGAAGAAAGCAATCGATATATAGCCTCAAACTATCATGAAAACTGCAGCACTCATCTAATGACTCATACTGTTGTGATGTATGATCACCAAGAATGTTACACCATTTTAAACTACTTTACATAAACCAGACTGTTATACAAGATTTCACAAGTACAATAGATCATGTGAAAACGAGCCACCAAACAAACTAGTAGAATGTGAAGTAACAACCTTAAACAGAAAAAAGATTTGGAACCAACTAGCAGTTCTCTGAAGTCCCATTGAACGAATCCAGGTCTGCCTTGCATCTATCTTTGAGGTCAGTCAGTGTAACTAAACTACCTTCCTGTAACAGCCAAATGAATTCAGCATCAGGTACATACATGATATTGGACATAACCTTAGTGGGAGATTAGGAGTTGCGTGAGTGGGAAAGTTTTAATGCAAACAGTATACATGATGCAACTAAGCATCATTGCCAGATAGACTGCTTGCTTGAAGAGCAGGGTCAATGTCGTAAGATCATGACCAACTACTCTTGTTTAACACAGAGTAGTTTCCATCAGCTGAAACTTGAAATAGTGATAGTTCAAGAAATTAAGAAAGGGGAATCAGACAAAGGCTTTTATTACTTCACTGCCAAAACATGGCGTATTGACATGTCTTAAGCATATTTTGAGGTCAAGATCAAATTGTTTAGAACTACTGAATATTTTTCAAATGAAGGACTCACAGCAAAAGAACAGAGAATAAGAAAGGGATTGGTGAATCAAACATCCATTTGTGAAGTGATACTGGAAGCAAATAAGTAACAAAACACCAATTGATTTGACCTTCAAATATTTCTCTCTGGTCAGCAGTTCGCAAGTGCAACTACATCTCTTACTCCCTCCATCCCAGTTTATGTGGCATGCTTGACTTTTTGGTCTGTCCTATAAAGAATGTCAACTTTCTATAATTAGAAACAACTTAACTTTAGATTCCCCTTTTACCCTTAATGAAATGATTTATAGCCACACAAATGTCTAAGGTTTGTTTTAGACCATAATTTCAAGAGTCTTCCTTTCTTTCTTAAACTTTGTGCCTAACAAACGGTGCTACATAAACTAACTGATGGTCTAACAAGTAATCTCTGGCTATTGATCCTCAAGAACTCCACCAGGACAGAAAAATTAAACAGAGAGACTCTTATTAATTGCAACATGGCCAATTCGGATTGCAAGTAGTGCTGCTTCCTTTTTATTAGTAACAAGTCAAGATGATTTTCAAATTGAACATTGGACTTAGATAAAACACATTTCCTCTCCATATTAAAGATAACAATCTTCTAATCTATGAATCACGTTGCCATCAAAAGGCATATTTGGTGGCACAAGTGTCCTTGACATGAATGAAACTAGTATGAAAGACAATGCACCACACCAACAGCTCAAAAATGTGAGTTAACTTTGATAAAGAAAAATCATTCAGGTTGATGGTCAACTCTCAGTTACTATATGTAATAGCTGAGTGAGCATCTACACAAACTCAGAGACTACACAAACTCCCATTTTTAATCTACACAAACTCAGAGACTGAGCAGGACAGTTAGCAAACTTACTAGCTGGTCAGCTTCGTTATGAAAAATATGCTCCATGTGTTGAAAGAGAGACTTCCAGTGACCCATTAAACTTGACTCTAGATTTGCAGCTTCAATATCCTTTTCTGGACCCTCCTCCTTCTGAATCTCTTTACCCTTGCAACTTCTTTCAACTAAAAGACTTGCTTCTCTCTGACTCTTCTTTATGGCTACGTATATTGAAAACAGTAGTTGCATCAAGAAAAGCAGCAAGGATTTTAAGTTGCAATCAGTAACTGAAATATTTTTAAAAGCTGACTCACCACTTATCCGACCCTTGGTATCCTGGTAATGGAGGTCTAACCATATATAAGCAGCTGATCAACACAGAACAAAGACAACTAAATTAATACTCCACTACTATGAACATTAATCAAAACCAAGGTCTGCGAGATATTTTTACCTTTGGTGCAAAAGGTACAAGAGCAAGCTTTGATTGACTCAATGCTAGCACTTAAACTTGAATTATTCTCACAAGTTTCTGTTCCTGCACATGTGTCAAGTTTAACTCTTGATTCCTGTGACTCTGGCAATCTTGCAAAGTCTACTGACCCAGTCTGACTCATAACTAGATTATCAAGACCTTGTTCATCAGGGCCATTAGGAAATATATCTGTGTCACTTTCAGTACCCTCGCTATCCTCGTTAATTTCACAACTCGGAACAGCATCATGGTCTTCAGTTCCGGACAATGCTGGCACTGGCACTGGCACCGGCACCCCAGTTGCCAAACAATCCTTATCATTTATAGCTTCAAAATCTTTCTTTTCAATAGCACTCGCACAAGCACTTTTGTTCTCGATGGTATCTCCTATTATACTTTGGGAGATAGCAGTAGATGAATCAACACGTGACAAATTGGGATCCTGGTTTTGATTTGGTAAATTTGAAATCCCTGATACAACATCTACCTTTGATGATGAAATCTTGTTACAAGGACGAGGAGCAACACAAACACGTTTGGCAATATTTCCGTCATCAACCAAAACAAATTTGCTCCCTACATTTTCACTTCCCCTATCTACAGATTTTAGACTTGAATTGCCCAAAAGTGAAGAAAATGGTCTTTTAGTACCAACCTGATTTGTTATATTTCCCAAAACAGGACGACTTTTGCTACGCCTTTCAATAGCATTATCTTCATCCATCCTTAAATCACTAATCCAATATGAACCCTATCAATAAAAAAAGCAATCTTTAGCCCTCAACAATTAAAATTCAGTGACCTTATCAATAAAAAAATGACCCTATCAATAAAAAAACAATCTTTAGCCCTCAACAAACCAAATTCAGTGATCCTATCAATAAAAAAAAATCTGTAGTCCTCAACAAATAAATTCAATGACCCTAGTAATTAAAAAAAAAAAAAACTTAGCCTTCAACAAATAAAATTCAGTGACCCTCTCAATAAAAAAAACAATCTTTAGCCCTCAACAAACCAAATTCAGTGATCCTATCAATTAAAAAAAAAAAAAAAACAATCTTTAGTCCTCAACAAATAAAATTCAATGACCCTAGTAATTAAAAAAAATAAAAATAAAACTTAGCCTTCAACAAATAAAATACAGTGACTCTATCAATAAAAATAAAAACTTTAACCTTAAAACACATGAATTTCAATAACCCAATTCTCAAATCTACCACAGTTCATTAAAACCCTTAGCTTTTGACACCAAACAACAATATACTTTACTAAAACAAGACCAAGAATTAACAAATATAATTAGATAAATGATAAATGAATGTGATATCATTAATGACTCACAAATAAGGGTACAAAGCTCCTTTTAACACATCTAATCAATAATAATCAAAGTTACAGCTACTGTACAGATAAAACATTAAAACCCTAGTCAAATTATGGGCAAATAAAAACACTCAAAAAAAGAAACAAATTTTACTAAATTGAATTGAATATCATGTACACATTGTTATGGGGTTCTTGGATACTAACCTTGGAGAACAAATTTAACACAAAATCAAGAAAAATTGGTAGAACTCAATGTACAGTCTTGAAAAATGGAATCTTGATTTTATTTTAGAGCAGCTGCTTCAAAGATAAAGGTTGTTTTTTTTTTCTTTGTTTTGAGAGAATTGGTACAGAGAAATGAGTTTATTGTTGTGTGAGAAAATGGTTTGAGTAAAGTTTAGGCAAATTTGAGGGGCGGGAAATTGAATTTTGGTAAAAATAAGGGATCCGCCTTATTTGTTCAAAACCTGCCCGTATAACTATGGGCGCGATTTTCTTTATTAATTGGAGGGAAAATGATTGGGCCATCAGTTGTTTATGTCCACTATTAAAGCCTAATATAGATGGGCTTGAAATTTCATTCGGAAAATTACATCACATAGCCATCTGGCTGAATATGTACATTGCATAAAATAGCGCTTTTTAAATTTTTATTTCATGTTTACCCCTTTAGGATAACTTCAGACGTATGTGACTGAAGTTGAAAATCCGCGTCTGATTTCAGACATTTTTATCTGATATGTGGTTTTTGACAAGGCCAAACATCAGACATTTTTGCCTAAAGTTTAGTATAGCTTGCCAACAATATAATTTACTTTAAAAAAAAAAAAACAATCTTTAGCCCTAAAACACATAAATTTTAATGACACAATTCTCAAATCTACTACAGTTCATGAAAACAAAAAATTGCGTGCATTGCCCTTCATACCTCTTTAATTTTTGCTCCTCAAGTCGCTGGTCTATAATTTTTGTGCTTACTTCTCATTTAATGAAAATTTGTGGGATAAAGTACCCTTTTCGCACAAGAAATTTTGGGTTCGATCTCTAGCAGAGTCTAAAATAATAATAATTTCGCAAGGCATATGTTTCTATTCGGGCAAAGTTACATAGAACATATGCCTTGTCCAGCAAAGGTTCGTGGAAATGAAGTTCTGCCTTAATTTCGCAACTGCATAGGTTCTATGTAGTTTCATAGAAACCTTTGTCGTGTCCGGCATAGTTTTTATGTAACTATATAGCGAATAGGCATAGTTTCATATGAACTTGTGCCTTGCGGATTTTATTTTTTTACTAAGCGGGAGTTCGAACCCAAAATCTCGGGATATTTCGACCACCTTTTTAAGCGAAGGCCAAAAATTAAAAAACCAACAATTTGACGGGCAAAAATTAAAGACCAGCGTTGAAGGACAATCGTGCAAATTGCCCTAATGAAAATTCTTAAGTTTGATAGGGACCAACAATGTAATTTACTTAAAAAAAAAAAAAAAAAAACAACCTTAACTATGCCACTTTATTAATTGGAGGAAAAATGATTGGGCCACGAGTTATTAAGTCCATTGTTATAGTAGACTTCTCAGATCAAGAGGAGTGTATAGCCCACTTTAGATGGGCTTCATTTGCACGATGTCCTTCAAAGACATTGGTCTTTAATTTTTGTCCCTCAAATTGTTGATCTTTAATTTTTTCCATTCGCTTAATACCCGAGGTTTTTGCGTTCAAACCTCGACTCAATAAAAAAAAAATCACAAGGAAGAGGTTTTTAGCAAAATTAGTCCTATTCAGGCAAAGTAAGGCCTTAAGGCAAATTTTTATCCAAAATTAAGCCTTAAGGCAAACATCTACCTTAAGGCCTAACTTTTGCCCAAAATTAGACTTCTTCGGACAAAATTAGACTTTTGCCCAAACTACCTTTGGTAGAGTTTGAATCCAAAACTCTGTCTGGCCAATACAAAACTCTGCCTTGCGAATTTTTTATTGAGCGGGGATTCGAATCCGAAACTCATGAGTTTTTAGGCGAAGGGAAAAAATTAAAGACCAGTAACTTTGAAGGCCATTCCGCGCAAAAAAAAAAAAAAAAAAAAAAAAAGAAAACTGACATCACACAGCCATCTGGATCATTCGCACAAATGTTCCTATTTTGCTGGTTGGTCTTTAATTTTTGTCCTTCTACATTTAAGTTGCAAATAAGAGAACGAAAATAATCCTGACACCGAAACATATAAAAATTAGATAACTTTTTTGCGGGGCATAAATTTATATTCGCGAGCCATAAGTTATGTCCCGCTCGGCATAACTTATGTCTGCTCCCTTATACAACTTATGCTGCATAACTTAATTCCTGCAGAAATCCTTGACAAATGCTCGAAGATAAAAAATCTCTATGGGGTCGTGTGGTATGATGGATAATGAAAAATAGTCTTGAGACAAGAATTTAGTATTGCCTTATCTCTTGTTTGGTTACTAACCAAGGGATAAGTTATCCGAGGATTTATTATACTGGGATAAGTTACCCTCAGCAGGGGGTGAAATAACAATATCAGGATTAGTTATCTCGCCATAAAAAAATAAAAATGACAAAAATAGCCCTAAGGTCCCTCAAATTAAACCCTTTTTCTACTAAATAAAAATAGAGGGTATTTTTGTAAACAAACAACTTTTTTCTTAGAAATTATGCAATGCATGTTACATTTAATACAACAACCAAAAATCAATAAGAAATAATATCAGGATAACTAATCCCAACATAACTAATCCTAGTATAACTATTCCCAACATAACTAATTCCATCATAACTTATCTTCAAACCAAACAACCCCTATAAGTGTTACACAACTTATGTCAGGAGGGCGTAATGTATTTCATAGCAACACACAGACACACACATTAGATATCTATGCCGAGAAGAGCAAAAATTTTGTTTTAGGAGATAAAAAACTCTATAACCGTTACATAACTTATGTCAGGGAGAGCATAATGTATTTCATAGCAAGTAGCAACACACATGCAGGGAAAAAATTTAAGTTCTACCTAGCAGGGCATAATTTGTGGGATATTATAATGCGAAAATATAAATTTATGCCCGCCAGAAATTAATTATCTAACTATTACATATTTTCGTCCGCAAATTTTTATTAAATGCATAGCAGGAGCAAAAATTAAATACCACATGTAAGAGGAGCAAAAATCAAAGACAAGTGCGTTTGATGGAAAATCCGTGCAAATACTTACTTCTAGCCATCTAGCTGACTATAAAATGACCCAATTTACCATAATTTGTTCTTTTTAGACCACCTTGTCAATTTTTTGTCAAAAAAGTTTTTGTAAATTATAGTCAACAACATAAGCGGGTGTTCTCTGTCTCACATGAACCTTATCCATCATCCCACATAATCTACCTTTCAGAAGCAGATAGTTCTCTCTCTTTCTCCCGTTTTTCTTTTTCACGTGATTCATTTGTCATATCTGCGTACTCTAGAACAGGAAAAGAACAAAAAGAAATTAATTTCAAATAGGATAAATCATATTTGTGAAAAGATGGAGAGTGTTGTATGAGGAATATGATGACAAAGTTTTAGGGGATGAAGTAGTGAATTTCTTACATCTCTCTTTTTTTTTTTTTTGGATTGAAATGGTGTTTGTCAAGTGTGGTAGTAGTTTTCAGCAGCAATAAAGAGGTTTAAGAAAAATAAAATTTTGTATTGTTATGTTGGAACATTTGGTTGTTATGGTAATTTTTTGGTGGTGATGCGGTGGAGAATATGTAAAATTAAGGGAATGAGGTTTTGTGGCGCTAGGTGGTGGTGTTTTTTCTTCTATATACATCACTGTAGAGCAATGTGCATATTGTATATCAGTATTTTATAGTATATGATATACAAGTGATATAGAACTGGTGGTTATGATAAATTTTGGTGATGATCCGACGGGTGGAGGAGTCATAAAAATAAAGGAAATAAAGGAGTCATAAAAATAGGTTTGTGGCGGTAGGTGGCGGCGTCTTATTTCTTCTGTAGATATCACTATAGAGCAATGTGTAAATGGGTATCCATTTTATAAATATAATGTACAAGTCATATAAATGTGATATATATAGCCTAGCCTGATGTTTTTCAAGTCAATTTTCAGCTTTGCATTTTGACTCCAAATTTTAAGAAGAGTGGGTTTGGTCATCAACCCACTCTTCTATAATAATCATAAAAAAATTTAAAAAATAATTCAAGTAAAGAAGTAGGAGACGATTGCAAAAAAAAAAAAAAAAAAAACATTTTAAATAATGATAATAAGTTCGAGAAAATGGTAAAGGCACGCTTAGAGAAAATTTAAAGAAGAGAAATTCAGGAAAAAAGAAATAACGATTTAAATTGAACACAAAACCGCTAAAGAAGTCATAAAACCAAAAGATTTAAAACTTATACCTTTGGGTATAAGTTTAGACACATACGTCTCACACAAATAATAAGGAATAACATCGAGAAGACGAAATATAAACGGTCAAGAAACGTATACACATATTTTCTTAAAATGATGAAGTTGGTCTATACTTAAAAAATTAAGATAACAACATATGCTAACACGTGAAAGCACTTTTCAGTGTTGTTGAGTAGAAAGAGATGATGGCATGAAACTCAGTAGGAGAAGGTGTATTTCGAATCTTTCAATTGGAGAACCAAACCAGGAAAGTCATATATGGGAGAAGCGGACTAAGTAAAATAAGTTATTGATATTTTCAATTAATTGAATTATAATACTTTCTATAATAAAAATTCATAATTATATTACTAAAAGCGTATCTCTCTGTCACCTAATTTATGTGACATAATTGAATTTGACTGACAAAGTTTAAAAAAAGAAAGGAAAGATCTTTGAAAATTGTGATGCAAAACAATGCCCATGATATTTGTGTGGATTTAAATCATTTCATTAAAGATAAAAGGAAAAATTTCAAGTTAAATTATTTCTAAACATAAAAATATATCATTTTTTTTTAGACAAATTAAAAAGAAAAATATAATATTAGTTTTTGTATTGGACCCGTGCTAGCACGAGCTTTCATCATCTAGTTAGTTCAAATCCACCTTCGATCTTTATCAAATTATTACTGTAGTATTTAACTTTCTATGTTATTTTATTATAAAAATAAGGGATGGTTTCAACATGTTGGCTTATTGTCAATAAAGTTAAGAATAAGGATATTTTTGGTCGTTGAAATATTTTGCAAAATGACCTTGCTTAGGAAGGTTGTCCCCTTTGTTTCTTTGCTTGAACCTAATCTACAACTCACAAAAAAGTCCATTATTTTCTGTTAAATTACAAGTCATGCCCCCATTGTAATGTTATTGAATGTGGGGGGCCACTAAACTTTTCAAATCACGTGCTCAGACTATTGGCCTTATATTTGGAATTTTTACTTGCCATAGCTACTTGTAAGATTTAATTATGGATAGTAACACTTAATTATGGATAGTTTTTTTTTTTTTTTAATATTTAAGTTTAGTAGCTATATTATTCAAAATTTACATTTCATAGCTATCCCACATTTTTTAATTAAATGTGCTGCCCCATAATCCTAAAGTTTTTGCCGTTTTAGCTTCATGCCCACCAAGTGTATTTTCAGTGTATACAACTATTTTCACACCTATTTTCAGTGTGTACAGCATTTTTTACTCAACAACGATTTTGTATTTCGTTGTATTTCGCTGTATTTCCAAAACGCAAACGTGACCAGACTCAACAACGAATTCGTATTTCGTTGTATTTCGCTGTATTTCGAAAACGCGAAAATGACCAGACTCTAACAACGATTTTGTATTTTCGTTGCATTTCGCTGTATTTCGAAAACGCGAAAATGACTAGAAATACAACAAAAGCAGTTACGAATTGTAATTTTGCAACTTGTAGCTATAAATTGTTAGAACCTATTAAAAGGTAGCTATTTGTGTAAGTTTTACTTTTATCTTATATTTCCTATTTGAATATGGTGAAGGGTAAATTACTTATTTATACCCAAATTTATATAAAAGTGTGTAATTTATATTTATTTATTACTAATAAATACAAAAAATTTATGTTGAAATACAAGTCATATATCCTTATCACCTTGTACTAAAAATAGACTATTCTTTTTACTTGTCCAATTTAGCCTATTAAGAGAGATTTATTATTTTCTTTTAATATTACTCTTATCATTGAAGTAACTATATAAAAAAAATGATGAAACTTAGATTTCAAAGCATAATTAATAAGTTTATTTAATTAAATAAATTCCCAATAAATAGTATATTAAGAGGAGTGTCATGTAATATTGGACAAGTCAAAAAAGGAACGAAGCGAGTATTTGTTAGCTTAATGTAAATAGCAAATACGAATAAGATTCTACCGTTGTGAGAATAAACATAATTTACTAATCAATAACGTTCAATCAATATTTGATTAAGTTATTCTATATAAAATTTATTCACATAAAAAAGGATAAGAACTTATAATAACATAAAAAGGGATAAGCGTTTATGGCAACATTGGGGGCAATCATCCCCTCATTATAACAAGAGTGAATCCTTGGTACGACCAGGGGTGAAATCATAAATACAATAGGTACCCTCAAATGTTCCAATGCTAGACACGTGTCCGGGCAAATGGTAATGATCATTCTAACCCTTTCCACGTGTTTATGATAAAGGACACCAAATTGCTTGTCCTTTTCAATCGTAAAACAATTTTCTCTGATTTTAATTCTCTCTATGCAATCATGTACTCCTTGTGTTTTAATTTATGTGTTAACTTATTTAATTGGACACAAATTTAAAAAAAAAAAGGATTTTTAATCTTGTGATATAAAATGAGGCACATATATTATGTGTGACTATAAATCATTGCATAAAGATAAATTATTTTCAAATATGAAAAAAGTCATTCTTTTTTATACGGACTAAAAATGAAATTGGTTCACATAAATTGATACGGAGGGAGTATCAAACTTTTATAGAGGTGCTAAATATGTGAAAGATTCTGGTTATTTCTGCTCTGTTTAATTGATATGAACTGTTAATAGTTGTGGAATCATCTTAGGTTGGAGATAAACAAGTTTCTGGAGGGTTTCATCACATTCAAGAAGTTGCGGAAGCCAAAGTAATGAATATAGAACATTAGAATGTGCAACGAATTGAAAGCATGGCCCAAGTTGGTGAATTGACGATGTGAATATTATAATCGCCATTCTCACTGCTAAACAAATTTAGAGTTTCTAATTGCCGTCTCATTGAACTTTTTGGTTGATTTTGTTTTACTGATTAACAATTATTTTTTCCTCTTTGCTTCAGCATAGCATCATTTCCGCAGAAATGTTTTTAGATCATATAGAATGATGTGAGCAGTGTTGCTAATGAAAAACTTTTAGATTTGGTTGTTGTGTTTGCAGAAGTGAACACTTTTTGTCCATTCAACAACTTAAGTTTAAACTTTTGATGAAAATGTACGGAGCAAATGATTGTGCTCCACCATCAGAATAGGGAATTGCCAATATTCAACGTACGTCCACCCACCCACCCTACAGCAAAAGAAGCAGCCAAAAAAATTCACCACGAACTGAAGTAGAAATACAAATCCTAAAGCTTTCTTGGTTGCAGATTCGCTGTCTAATTCTGTAAGCAGATGTACACACCTAAAGTATGTCCAATGAGTTTTTAGTGTCATTGTCAACCTACCTTTTTTACCTAAGATGCTTGTGGTTACTAGTGTGTATTCGTGCTGCGACTGCAAGCAGGTTACTTAAGTGTTGTGTTCCTTTCTGTTGTGTTTTTTGTTGCTTTCCACACTTATTACCAATGGTTCATCTACATAAAGATTGTTGTAAAAGGAGTATATTTGTTCTAATAGTTTGTTTACCCAATGACTGATTTATAGATTTGGATAGGTACCTTTTAAAGGAGTGTAGAATCACCTTCAACATGGAACTATATGGTTTATCAATTCTTTTCTTCCAAGCCCAAGAGTTGGCATAAAACATGCATTAGATGTTTGTATGGCAATATGGCATGTGTCTACTTTATGACTAATATCTTATATTTTTGTGCTTACTGCCTTGCTCTTCCATCGTTTTCACATTTTCTTCGTCTTTCATTAATTTGTTTTTTCCCTTCTTTTGGTGACATAAACTATGATGCAATTAGGTTAAATGAAATTTTACTTGTATATGTGTTACGCCTTTATTTTACGTTCTTCCACCTTCCAATCTAATTAACCATTTTTGTAATGTGAACGAACACATGCAGCTCGGCACTGGAACTAGAACTGCTTATGCAATTAATGGCAGAATTTTACCATCGAGTCCGATGACTTGATTTTAGTGACATTCTCTTACTTCTTATAATTACTTCATTGAGTGACGCATGAATTTGTTGTGGTGCAGTTCTATAGTTTGGCATGGCTTTTCTAAGTTTTTAACTCAAGCAGCTCTCTACTTTGCAAGGAGGTATCATGCTTCTTGGTTTTCCGCTATATACTCTTAAATCTTCTATTGCACTGCTTTAGGCATTCAAGAAAATGAATGAGAAGGCCAGGGGAATTACAGAGTGGGTCTCAGATATAGTGTCCTGTTTCGCTGCTTTTTTGAAAAATATTTGCAAGTTAACGAAGTCCATTTTGCAATTACTTTTGGATCTCATGGAACAGAGGTAGTGTCACCACTCACTATGAAGTGTCTGCATTGTCTTGGTGCTGAATTAGAAATTATGAGTTGAAAAAAGGGTTGTTTACGCCAGAGTCTCTCACTTCACTTTATGCTTTCCTCTTTTTCTATCTTCTTTAATAATATTTCTTGTTTTGGTCAGGGAGAAGCAGGTTGGGCTTGTTGTTCGAGCATTATTTTTAATGTGGCGAATGCACTTTGTAAGAATAACTGAAATTCCATTAAATTTTATTGGGGAAAATGGCATACATGCCAAGGTGCATAAGTGCAATAGATGTAGTCTGAAAGATGATTCTGTGGTTACCTAATTGAGTTTCATCTAAATATTGTAAATGTCATATTGTTAAAATTTCTTTCACATGCAGCGCTAAAACAGTGTATTTTTTCACTCACTTATTGAGCCACTAATCACCATTCATGAGTAATACAGCGCCAAGGACTCACTGAGAACCATCTCGAATCACTCATTGAGAAGCAATTTATGACTATAGCGAGGATGGTGGAGAAACTCAAAGCAGAGTTAACCAACACTACTGCCAACTTTGAAAAGGAGCACGTAGCGTGCCTATTTAACTACTTTTACTTTTGTATACGGGTAAAACCGAGGACAGGGATATCCTCGGTTTTCCGACATGGAAGTTATGCTCGGTCGGGATCAGACCGATCTTATCAGATCCCGGGTTCCAAGCTCGAATTGGGACGAGACATTGAGACAAGATGAGGAGGCGGTTAATCACCATAATGAGGAGACCGAAGTATCCGCCACCAGCCGGATATTTCGGTACCAATCTCGCCAACAAATATTGAGGGATTCTGTTCCTTATTTAGAATTGTACTAGGGTTAGGACTCCTCTACTATATAAAGAGGAGGCCCTCATTTATTTTTCCAGAGTTTTTTCAAGCAAAAAGAGCAAACTCGTGTATTAAGCAAGCAATATAATCATCAGTGTTCATTCATCTTTTAAGTCTTTCACCATTGTTCAGTATTCGTTACTCGGCCATCATACTTAGACCTCGGTCCCCAGTATTCGAGGTTAATCGGTATTCATCACGGTTAGATCTGTTATCTTTGCTTCATCTCATTGTCTGCCATATAGTCTGATATTGTGTTAAATCAAACTGCATATCCTTAGCACCGCATACAAATTTAATTGTTATCCATTTTCGGGTTAAACAGTTTGACGCCCACCGTGGGGCCTAGGATAATAGTGGTGGTTTAATACAAGTTTGATAACACTCGATATTTTTACACTTGTTCTTTGAAGTTTGATTTCAGATTTACCCGACATGTCAGATTCTCATTCTGTCAATTTTCACACTGAATCAAGCCACCACGAAGAAAATGACAATCGGGGTACCTAACAACAACGTGCCCCCAGTCTATCCTGACCAGATCGGGTCATCAATAGGTGACGTGCCAGTAGGTGGAGATAATGGAGCTACGCTGCAACAGCTCCGAAACTAGTTGGACATGGCTATGGCCCAATTACAAGCCCAGCAGGCGGTTATAGCACAATTGCAAAATCAAAATCAAGCACCCGATGCTGCTCCATCTAAGCAAACTAAGGAAACTGAAGAAAGACACGTTGCTGGGAACAACGGGAACAATCTCGGGCAAAATATCGAGCTGATAAGAATGCTCGAAGAAGTGCTAAAACGAGTAGAATCCGGGGAAAAGAAGATAGAGGTAAATGATAAGAAGGTGGAAAACTACAACGCAAGGGTCGATCAAATTCCTGGAGCACCCCTAATATTGAAAGGACCGGATTCGAAGAAGTTTGTCCAGATGCCTTTCCCACCCACCGCCGCACTAAAATCGATCCCAAAAAGGTTTCGCATGCCCGACATTCCGAAGTATAATGGGACTACTGACCCAAACGAGCACGCGACCGCAAACACATGTGCCATTAAGGGCAACAACCTCGCAGATGATGAGAGGGAGTCGGTGCTACTAAAAAAATTCGGAGAAACCCTATCCAAGGGAGTCATGATATGGTATCACAATTTACCCTAACATTCAATTGACTCGTTTGCTATGTTTGCAGATGCCTTTGTCAAAGCTCATGCTGGGGCCATCAAAGTTGAGACAGGAAAGTCAGACTTGTTCAACGTCAAACAACGGGATGATGAAACTCTACGGGAATTTGTAGCCCGATTTCAGATGGAACGAATGGATCTGCCACTGGTACAGGATGATTGGGCCGTTCAAGCCTTTACCCAGGGTCTCAACCCAAGAAGCTCAATCACATCTTTGGAGCTGAAATAGAACATGGTGGAATACCCAGCTATCGCTTGGGCCGATGTGCACAATAGGTACTAGTCGAAGATCAGGGTCGAGGATTATAAAATTTTGAGAACGGCATCAGGGTCTTGGCGCTCCAGCAAAGGAAACGATCGATTGACAAGAACGACGGATCGAGAACCAAGGCCTTTACTTGATAGGTATCAGCCTTATCCGCCCGATCGGAGGGGTAACGTACGCAACGGTGATTCGGGCAAAAACGACAAAAGGAATGATCGCGGTCCGAGTCATCGAGGATTTATGAACAGAAATGTGACTGACAGGTTATTGAGAAACAAAGATGTGCCGAGGTTATCCGAGTATAATTTCTGGGTCGATGTGGCAACCATTGCAGCAGCCGTCAGCTGCAATCGGTAAACGCGACACCCGAGGCCCATCCAGTCAGACCTGGATAAACGGGATAAGAATCTGATTTGCAAGTACCATCACACTCACGGTCATCGAACCGAAGACTGCCGGCAACTAAGAGAAGAGGTCGCTCGTCTGTTTAATTTGGGTCATCTTCGGGAGTTCCTAAGCGAACGGACCAAAGATCATTTCAAGAACGTGGATATCGGTAAGCAAGGTGGACAGGAAGAACCTCACCAAGTGATCCACATGTTATAGCCCGTATTTTACACGTTCGAATGATTTGAAGAAGTCGTGGAAGGTGGAAGGTAAGATTGTTTTCCAAAACTATTTTAATGTGCAAGTGGGTTATTAATAATATTTAGAAATGTTGTTGATATGGAATATGGAGAAAGGTTGAGGGCGAAAAAGGAAATTCGCAAAGTGGCATCATGGGAATAATGTGGAAGGCTAGGGGGCAAAATGGTAATTTCACATGATGTTCAAGAAATTTCATGAAGGGCCATATTGGCCATGTGAAAAAAAAAAAAAGGGGAAAGGATGATGACAAATGATAAGTCATCTTTTATTTTTAGAAAAATTCAAGAAAAAGAAAGGAAATTTCTAGAAAAATATAGAAAGGGGGCATGTGGCCCTCACATGCATGATATATATATATATATATATATATATATATATATATATATATATATATATATATGAGGGAGAGGTCATCATCTTATGCAAGAGAAAGCAAGAACAAAAAAAAAAAAAAAAAAGGAGAAACTATAAGACTGTTCGGCCATGGAGGAAAAATATGGGGTTTCCAAATTTGATCCCAAAAATTATTTTCTTCATATATTCCTACTAATTCAAAGGTCCTCTTCAACATGGAAGAATTGTTGGAGCAAGAAAATCCTTCACTTGGACAAATTCATAACCTTGACAAAGAGGAAATTTGAAAGGACAAGGTAATGAATTTAACCTTCTTTCATATGTTATGGGTGATTATGAGTGTCGTAGAATGTAGAAATGGATGAAAAATATGGAAATATGCGTGTTGAGGTATGGCCGAGTACATGCCATGTTTGGCCGAAAATGTGTTGTGTGGTATTGAAGTGATGAATCTATTTTATGTAGTATGTTGGTTGTTGTTATTATGTCAAGAAATGAATGAAAATTTATGGAAATGTGTATGTGGTAGGTGATGGCCGAATGGAGGTGATGATGGTAGAATGTGATGAAGTAGTTTTATTTAGTGTTTTGATTGTTATAAATGATTTATGTGTGTTAAGGAATGTAGGAAATTGGATGAAATTTATGAATCATATACGTGTGTGTTGTGGCCGAATAGTAGGTGCTTTGGTAAGTTATGGTAAATTGATGTTATTTGACATTTTAATCGTGGTCATTATGGATTATGTGATGTAGAATGAAGGGTGTTGTTGAAGTTAATGTATATGAATGATAATGAAATGCATGATTGTGGTTGGAGTTGTGGGTTTCGGATGAAGTAGAATGTTAATTAAGTTGTTGGAAGATTATGTGAATTGAATTGAATTGAATTGGTTATTGAAGTGTTGTTAGAATAATTATTGGTATTGTTGTTGGTTTGGCCGGGTTAAGTTCCCGAATTGTCGTTGATTAAAAATTTGGCCGAGTTAGATTCTCGGGGGTGGTATGTTTATAGGGGAGATGCTGCCGAAATTCCGGCAAACCATAAGTGAAGGAACTTGAAAGGTTACGACAAGTATATGTCAATGAATCTAACATGGATTGCATCAACTTTCTTGAATGTAGACTAGCGGAACCAAGCTTGGATGAATAAGCGCGGCTAGTAAGGCGCGCGCGGTATCATCGAGCTACGCCATTTCTTTCTATGGCATGATTCATGCGAGATGTTATAAATGCTTCCACTACGTTCTCATTTTCAAAAGTTAGAAATAATGGTTTTAAGGCCTGATTTCCTTTTTAAAAGTTTACAAATACTTTCCCAAAATGATTATTTTCTTCAAGAACCAAGTTTTATGATTTTGAAAGCTTTTATGACTAGAACGACGAATATGAATTATGATGGCAGAGATGATGCCAAACATGAGAAAAGTGTCTATGACGAATATGTCAAGGAGATGCTCTTTCCACGAATATGACGAAACGAAATGTTAAGCTGTTTCTCGGATAATGACTATTTTTTTTAAAGGTTCAAAGTATATGAAACGATATGTTACGATGCGATTTATGTTTCCCGTGATGTTACTCATATACTATTAGTCTCGCCTTATTGTACTAGTTCCTTCAAGGTGAGGCAAGCGCCTATGGTTATCCCATAATATAATCGGAGTTCACCAGGCGCTACGTCGCTCAGGATAGACACGTAACTTTTCTTAGGCTCCCATGCATGCTAAATATGTATATGTACATGGGGAGGGGGAGGGGATATATGGGGAGGGGAAGGGACACGTGTTGCGTTACCCCCGCTGTCAGCTGGCGTAATCATCCGGACGCAAGGATATATGGGCGAGCCGACGTATTTCGGCGCTATGTGGGTGAGCCGACTTGTTCGACGCTATGACATGATATGACCGGATAAGCATGCATGATTCCGCCTTCGGAGGCACTCGCGTATACAGTTACGACTTTACATGATATGTTCCATATGTACGGGTTCTGTTTACATGATATGCTCCACATGTACGAGTTACTGACTTTACACATGATATGTCCTATATATCGAGGTTACATGTTCCATACGTATAGCTTACTCCCCTTACACACATGATATGTCTCATATGTACGGAGATACTCTCTTCTACATGATATGTTCTACGTCACAATCTTGTTATTACACGTGATTACATCCACTGCGGGATTACTTTTCATGCCTTACATACTCGGTACGTGCGTAACGACCCCTGTTAACCAGGGGCTGCGTTTCATGCCGCGCAGGTACACCCAGACAAGCCGAGACCGTGATAGGAGACGTTCCGAGTGAAGTTGGCAAGCTCCACCTGGTCTGGAGTGTCGCCGAGTCGAACACATGTTATGATGTCTTGTCGAGTTAGAGACTTTGCGGACGAGTCATGGTGTAATATGTCGGTCTACGATAGTGGCTTCACCGGTAGACGCGTCTTATTGCATTATATTACTGGTCCACTATGATCACAGTTACATGTGACAAGGAAGTACGGAAAAAAGAAAAAAAATGCGGAAGCTTATCTACGTTTCTTTTATTTGTTGACGTAAGGATGTTTGGAAGATGCGAGAGGTAATAAGAGTCAGCGGGTTCGCTCGGCTCCAAACATGGGGTCGGGTGCCCATCACACCCTGGTAAAGTCGGGGTGTGACAGATCATTGAGGGGACTGACATTCCCCAGGGGCCGATAATGAATCGCACCAAAGTTTCCATAACGAGAGAAAAGCGTATCCGAAGTTATGACCCCGAAGATCCCATCTCGTTCAATGATGAGGATATAGAAGGCGTCGTTCAACCCCATAATGATGCACTGGTAATATCCGTCCTTGTTAATACATTTAGAATTAAATGTGTGCTAATTGATCCAGGTAGCTCAGCTAATATCATTCGATGGAGAGTCATCGAGCAACTGGGACTACTAGATCGAGATCGTACCCGGCGATCAGGGTCCTCGATGGATTCAACGTGGCACCGAAACGACGAAGGGGAGAGATCACCTTGCGATAAACACGAGTTGGAACTACGCGGCCAGGACTAAATTTTATGTGATAGAAGGAGACATGGGATACAATGCATTGTTTGGAAGACCATGGATTCACGACGTGAGATCGATTCCTAGAAACTACACACCGAAGCATTGAAGTTTCCGACCCCCGAGAGGATTAAGCTTGGATTCACGGTGAGCGACAAGCTACCAAAAAATGTTCGCGGTCGAAGAAGCGGTCACGACGGCCAAGGCACCAGTATTGAAGGACGGAAAGTCGAACAAAGAAGAAGAAACCAAATAGTAATCATAGGCCCCGATCCCGGTATCCTTGGAAAGCTGGGTTCAGAACACGCCAGATGAAGAGATCAACTGTTATACCCTATTTTAACCGGAGTCAAAATAGTTTACAACATCCCGGTAATTCCAGGGTTAATTAAAGTGCAGGAGTCGCCACCTAATTATTTACGGTGAATTAGGACACCTAAAGTAGTTACCTAAAGTTGATTTTATGTTAAAGTCTACGAAACCAAAATTTTAGGTACGGGCTCAACTAATCTAGAGGGAAGGTATTAGGCATCCTCTAAATTCCATTAATAATGGTTAATCCAACCGGACTCAAATTTAATTAGGCTAAGTGTAAGTATAACGTTTTTATAATATTTAAGGAAATATTTTATAAGTATTGCTAAGGTTATAATATAAACATGCTATTTTAAATAAAACTTGTAAAAATGATGTGCGTAAAGCTTAGTTATAAATAAACTGAAAGAAGTGGGATGTGTCACGTTTACGTGTAGTAGGTTATGCTGACTAACCAATTTAAAAGCGTTATCATAAGATTAATGCCGGTTAAGTTTAAAGTTTTTATAGAAAGGCTATTAGTTTAATATAGATTATGTAAAGATTGTTTTAGCAAAAAATATGTTTCAAATGTCGAAAAGAGCTAAAATGGAGAAGTTATCCACAGAATTAGTTTGCCTTTTATTTCTCAAATAAGTTAACGTTAGTGTAAAATATGTAACGTTTTGAATTTATAAAGTAGTAAGAGTGAATCTTGATTCTTTTACTCAAAATATATTGTCATGCTATTTTGAAAAACCATCATTCTAAAATAAATATTATAGACTATGAATCATCTTATCATAAAAAGGAATGAAATCTATGGGGCTCATTGCCGGTTTCTCCTTTAAATTAACTGCCCATCGTACTACTCTACTAATTTTGCTAAGGTTCACCTAATCTAAGCAAATAAAAAACAAATAAAGTGTTAGTCATGTAATTGCAAATTAAATGCACAAATAAAAATAGAAGAGTAAAATGATCTAAGTGGGCTCGGCCATTTAGGTTGCTATTGTCCAGCCGCTATTTGTTGGCTTCGGCCCGGTAAAGCGTTTGTTGTATATTGCCGCGGATGGGGCCGAGTGGGAATGACTCGAGGAGATTTCGTTGGGCTTTTGACACACGAATGCGGAAGAAGACGAGTCCCCGCGGACTCGTATGCAATGTTCATGCATAAAAAAAAATGAAAAGGAAAAGGATTAGTATATAATCAAGGAATAAGGTCAAACATACAAAATGTAAACTCAAAGTAGATTAGTAGGTTGTGTATATGCCATGTATATTTGAAAAAATGAAATAGAGACAGGGGAGGCATACTAATCATGACACCAAATATGTGGACTTTGAACTGCCTAGCATGTACCCAAATCAAATTGAATGAGCTCGACATACACAATTTGGGGTTGACAAACAGATAACCAGCCGGGGAGACTAAACCAAGCTAAGCATGGAGTAAATCGAATATAAAGCAGAACATCAAATAGGTTAAGGCCTGCCACCTTGTACATAGAAAGCATGTCCACAGGGGCTAAAACAGGGCTCATCTAAACTAAACCAAACATTATTCTAATTAAGTTATCCACTTAACATGCTGCTTTATTGATCAGTTTACATTAACATGGGACATGTTACTTTTAAGGGTTAAAAGAACATTTTAAAGGTTCAAACAGAGATTTAGGTTAGATCCTGAAAATACAATCACATGTGACTCGATAAAGCGTGTCATAAAACCCATTTAACCACGAGCAAACTGACAGTTTAGGCGATAGATAATCATTGGACTTAATCAAACATGCTTCATAGTCATAAGCGCTGGTTTTGAATCAGGGTAAGACAAGTAGGGATAGGTCTTTTTGAGAATCATGCTATCATGATACAAAACCATACTTGACAGAACATCAATATAGGGGTAGGATTGTGACATTGCTTGACAAGAGACCATAACTTGCGGTCATAGCTGAATAAAGTATACAGAGTGATAATCATAGACTCCAATTCTCAAACTTATAGGAAACTAGCATACACAGACCCAAGTGAGTATGGACATAGGCTAACCACAATAAGATAAGTCTGGACCATACGTATATCTTACTTCAAACTTCGTATCGCTAACGAGAGACTAAGTAATCTAAAAGTAGGTAGGTTAATCACAAAGCAGTATATAACCATGATTTCTCGAGCCACATGAGTTAGATTAACGTGGGATTGACTAATGACCTATCTAAACATGGAGTTAACAACTAAACCAACCCAAACAGGACTAGATAGGAAGCTAGTCATGCATAATAAAGCTGTAAAACAACATAAACTATCTAAACAACCAAAATACTAAGCTATCTAAGCGCATAAACAACAAACAATACTGGAAAATGATAAGCTAAACTATCTAAGCACATGAACAGCACATAAATAGGAAATAATACTAAAAATAACTGTAGGGAGAGAGATTTGAAAGATCAATTAGCTTCAAAAATACGTTTAAGGAAGTATAACCAATTCTTTGAATTATTTAGTTAGAAATGAGAAAGAGGGTTGAGGTTCAAAACGACCACACAATTAAAACTTCAAGAATACTTAGATGTTTTAATATCTCAACCAAAACTTACCCATGGACCTTTCACACATATATTTCATTCAACTCGTAGCAGAAAACAACAAGTTTCCTATAACGAGATTGTTTATGGAAGCGGTTGCTCGTTACGTAAGGTGTTTATCTAAAAGAAACTTGTCAATATCAAATATAACATCCCATATTTCGCCTACTAAGTCAAAACTTCAAGAAAAAGTGGGACGACATGGAGGATTTGACTGAAACCAAGACTAGGAACATACATACACAAATGGATTTCAACAACATCAGAACACAATTTTTTATATCCTAAACGAATCCCTAATGCGACAAATAAACAGTTTCATGCTTCATACATTACACAGGGAATCAACTATCAAACAATAAACTTATCATACAAATTAAACTAAGCTAATAACAGAATTGAAAATGCGCAGAACTAAAAGTAAAACGAGGATGAAAATTACTCCACAGTAAATACAAACAGCAACCTAAGTCCAAACACCAACCAAAACCATGAACTATAAACAGAACTAAAATACTGAAAGCTACAGCGAGGAAACGAAAATACTACAAACTACATCAAAATAAGAATTTAGAAAGGAAAAGGAGGGAGAATTACATTTTCCGGGTGCAGTGGCCCAAAGGCGGGGGGTCGCCGAATCTACTCTCGTAATGACAGATCCGAACTCAACAAAATGGGTTCGAACGCCCCTCTTATGGCTATCAGCCAACAGAAATAAAGTGAAACCTTTATCATGGCTAAAGTTCCCAAAAATAAAGAAAAGCAAGCTTTGGAAGATGTCGTGTATTTCCTTTTTGATGACGGCTAAAGAAAAGTTGAGATGTATTTATAGGAGTAGAAACTAGGGTTTTCACTCGTTTTTGGGCGGGATTTGAAGTGAAGTAGCCGTTTGAAATCAAATCTCTAAAGTTGATCTTTTTCAGAAACTTCAAAAGTTTTTTGGCCATTTGTGTTGACCAGATCGTTGAAGATGAGAGAGAAAAAGATATTGCACGAAAGTGGGATGGTTCGAAGTCTGCCATTGTTGTGAAGGTTTGTTTTTCGAAAGAGATAGAATGAAAAGAGAGAAGATGATGCGGCTGAGGAGGGAGAAAATGGATTAGGTATAGGAAATGACGACGTGGGCGGGTCGGGTAGAAGAAAGTGTTTGGATCGGGGAAAAGGTTTTGTGGGGCATTAATAACTCGTTTGGGCTGCTTTTATTCTTGGCCGAAAAATTGGGCCAAACTTCAGTTTTTGCAAATTGTCAATATAATGACCAACTTGTTTAGAGGATCCAATTTTCTTATTATTTCTCTTGGCCTTCTAACTTAATAACTAGTCCAATATATATTATGTGAAGGTAAATAGTAATTAGTATGTAAAAATTTAAGGATTTACTAAAGTAAGATTAATTTAACGAGTACAAATCCCAAAAATGGAACGATGACGAACTATTTAAAATTTGTGATAAAGTAATGAAAGTAACGAGGTTAATAGTAATAAAAATAGTAGTGAAAACAAAGTATTTAGCTCGTTAATAAATTTAAAAGCCCAAGGAAATAAACTGGAATAACGGAGGGACAAAATTGGGTGTCAACATCAACCATGGAGTCCCGAGGTCTTTTGTGGTACCAGATGATTCAGATGCCACTAGGTCCACGGTCGAAGAACTTGAGAAAATCATACTGTTCATTCATCTACCCGACAGGAAGGTATACTGGGGACGGGGTTGACCCCCGAGCTCAGGAAAAGGTTTATTGAATTTCTTAAAAATAACTCCGATTATTTTGCCTGGTCCTATTTAGACATGGTACATTATCCGGCAGGAAGTAACGGCCCTGGGCGAGTTTGGACCCTAGTTTCCCTCCACTTAAACAAAAGAGAAGGCCGCAGCCCGAGGTTAAGCATGCGTTCGTCAAAGACGAGGTATCTAAACTCCTTAAAATAGGATCCATTCAGGAGGTTAAATACCCGGACTGGTTAGCTAATATTGTAGTAGTGCCTAAAAAGGGAAACAAATTTAGAATGTGCATAGACTACAAAGATTTAAATAAGGCATGCCTGAAGGATTCATTTCCTTTGCCCAACATCGATCGCATGATCGACGCCACGGCGGGCCATGAGACTCTGAGTTTTCTCGATGCCTATTCCAGGTACAATCAAATACTGATAAACCCAAAGGACCAAGAAAAAACCTCTTTTGTGACCAGGTTTGGCACATATTGTTATAATGTAATGCCCTTCGGGCTAAAAAATGCCGGTGCTACCTATCAGCGACTAGTCAACCGCATGTTCGAACACCAAATAGAAAAATCAATGGAAGTTTATATAGATGACATGGTTGTTAAATCCCTGCGAGCAGAGGACCATTTAAAGTACTTACAGGAAACTTTCGACATAGGAAGTACAACATGAAGCTGAACCCAGAAAAATGTGCCTTCGGCGTCGGCTCGGGTAAGTTTCTCGGATTCATGGTATCGAATCGAGGGATCGAGATCAATCCGAACAAGATAAAGGCCATTGAAGATATCACCGTGATAAACAACATCAAGGGGGTACAAAGGTTGACCGGGCGGATAGCCGCCCTGAGCCGATTCGTTTCCAGATCCTCGGACAAAAGTCATCGGTTTTTCTCGTTGCTGAAGAAAAAGACCTACTTCGCCTGGACCCCCGAGTGTCAAAAATCCTTAGCAGGACTCTAGAAGTACTTATCGAGCCCACCTTTGCTACACACACCAAAAGCAAACGAGCAGTTGTATCTGTACTTAGCGGTGTCCGAGGTAGCGGTAAGTGGTGTTCTGGTTCGGGAAGAAGAAGGTACGCAATTCCCAGTTTATTATGTCAGCAGGACCCTAGGTGACGTATAAAATCGATACCCACACTTAGAAAAACTGGCATTGGCTTTATTGAGTGCATCTAAAAAATTAAAGCCTTACTTTCAATGCCATCCTATATGTGTGTGCGTAAATGACATCATACCCGCAAGGAATATCATGTATAAACCCGAACTCTCGGGCCGGTTAGCAAAATGGTGTAAGGGGGTGGCGGAAATACGATATTGAATATAGACCCCGGACTGCTATCAAATCCCAAATATTGGCAGACTTCGTGGCCGACTTCACACCGACCATGATTCCCGAAGTCGATAAAGAATTACTCCTTACCTCGGGGACTAGATTCGGGTGTACGGGACCTTATACACGGACGAGTGCTTTGAATGTGAAAGGGGAGTCGGGTTGGGGATCGTTCTCAAACCACCC
The DNA here is from genome assembly GCF_029784015.1 of Lycium ferocissimum. Lineage (NCBI taxonomy): Eukaryota > Viridiplantae > Streptophyta > Magnoliopsida > Solanales > Solanaceae > Lycium > Lycium ferocissimum. The sequence continues at coordinate 19,353,956 of NC_081347.1, read as the reverse complement.
ACTGGTGATGTAATAAGATAATCTATTAGATCTATTAATTTGATTAACAATGAAGCCGAGTATGAGGCTATGATTGCAGGTTTAGAGCTAGCTAAGGGCTTGGGAGTCGAAATTATTGAGGCCAAATGCGATTCCCTCCTGGTAGTCAATCAAGTAAATGGCACATTCGAGGTCAAGGGCGACCGAATGTGGAGATATTTAGAAAAACTACAGGTGGTCCTTCGTAGATTCAAGGAATGGGCATTAGAACACGTGCCTCGAGACCAAAATAATGAGGCCGATGCTCTGGAAAACACGGATTATCGGTAGAATCGGAATCATTCGATTCGACGTGACGTGGTGCGACAGATGGGTTCAATCATTGAGGCCGAAGCCGCGGCGAGATAAATTCGGCTTGACCTCGCTTGGGATTGAGGAAACAAATACACAGACTATCTTGAAACAGAGAAACTACTATCCGATGCCAAAGAATCGAGGGCCCATCGAACCAAAGCAGCAAGATTTTATTTGGTCGATGGCCAGTTGTACCAAAGGTCATTCTACGACCCCTTAGTGAGATGTTTGGGGTTGGGGGAAATCGACTACGCTATGAGGGAAATTCACGAGGGTACTTGTGAAAATCACTCGGGAGCCAACTCATTGGTATGTAAAAGTGATCAAAGCAGGATACTATTGGAACGAAATGGAGAGAGATACGAAAGCCTTCGTACGAAAATGCAACTAATGCCAAAAGCACGCCCCGTCCATTCATCAGCCGGGGGAGGAACTTCATCCGGTCCTTTTCCCGTGGCTATTCATGAAATGGGGAATGGACATAGTACGACCTTTGCCCTGGGCCCCGGGTAAGGCGCATTTTATTTTACTTATGACTGATTATTTCTCAAAATGGGTTGAAGCACAGGCACTCGAAAAGGTCAGGGAAAAAGAAGTCATTGACTTCATTTATGACTATATAATCTGTCGGTTCGGGATACCCGCGGAGATTGCATGTGATAATGGGAAGCCGATTCATAGCGAAGAAGTCGGAAATTCTTTGAAGAATACAAGATCAAAAAGATCTTGTCCACCCCATATCACCCGAGCGCAAATGGCCAAGCAGAATCGACAAACAAAATCATACTGCAGAACTTAAAGAAAAGGCTGACCGGCTCTAAGCACCGATGGAAGGAGGTTTTATCCGAGGTCTTATGGGCCTACCGCACAATGGTAAGATCTAGTACCGGGGAAACACCGTTCTCACTGGTATGTGGGATCGAGGCGCTAATACCAGCTGGGTCGGTGAACCAAGTTTAAGATTTCAACATGCTACAGAAGACTTGAACCACGAAGCAATATCAGCCAGTTTGAATCTCGTGGACGAGAAGAGGGAAGCTGCCTACGTCCGGTTAGCAGCTCAAAAGCAAAGAATGCAAAGATATTATAACCGGGGGCTAACTTTAGGCTTTCGAGGATTGGGGACTTGGTCTTGAGGAAGGTCACACTTCACACCAAGAACCCCAACGAAGGAAAATTGGGTTTGAACTGGGAAGGACCATACAAAGTCACCGGCATAACCGGAAAAGGTTTCTATCAACTCGAGAATGGAAATAGAATACAACTTCCAAGCAATTGGAACGTGGCACACCTAAAACGATACTATTGTTAAAGGTATGAGTGACCTTTTATTTTCTGTTCCCTTTGGTTTAAACATGAAGGCATACGTCGAAGTGGACATCGGAGCCAGCACAATAGAAGCCGAGAAGTCATAGACTTAGGACTGAAAGCACGTGCTGCGCTCTTTTTCCCTTCGATCGGTTTTGTCCTGAAATGGGTTTTCCGGCAAGGTTTTTAATGAGGCAGCGCCGTACAGCGTGCTACTAAAATATAGAAGACCGGTCAAGAACCGGGGACTGAAGATTGCCCATATCGGATCAATAGTACCCGAGCTCTCACACTTCGAACTCAAGTACTAGGGGACTATCATACCCGGGGCTAATCGATACCTATGTAAAGCCAAGGCTTGAACGATAGGATTTGATGTAAGAGAACCAAACGATCAATTGAATTGTGTCCGATTAGCTTGTTCTTGCCACGACAATTATTGTAAATTTGTTTCCGGTTCCATAAAGAAATCGTAAATTTGTTTCCGGTTCCATCAAGAAAAATAAGAAAATTTCTCAAAATATCTAATATTGCATGTCACCGAACCAGACCCCCAAATATACGAAATTTGTAAACTTAAAGACCACGGTCTAAGCAGTTAAAGACTACGGTCTAAATACGAAATGCGTAAACTCGAAGACTACGGTCTAAATACGAAATGCGTAAACTCGAAGACTACGGTCTAAACAGTTACAGACTACGGTCTAAAAACCCCGAAAAATGGCAACTTGGCTTATCTAGCCAATCATGAACGAAACAATGACCAAAATCATTATGGATTTCGACCCGATACATTATGCGACTCAGAGACGTCTAAGTTCACAAACGAGGCCTTTTGCATGCCACACACGCTCGAGAATAAATGACTGTCACTTTACTTTTGCTAAAGTAGTAATACATGCTAAGGCAAATGGCGCATATCGAACAAACATTAAATCGAGCCAATAAATATTTTAATCCTTAAACGCAAAATGCAAGGCAATGGATAAGTCGGACCAAAATCTTCTTTTATTTATATATATATAAGTCAAGAATTTACAAAGGCTCGAACAAACGGCCTTGAGTCCAAAAAGACAAAAAGAAAACTAAGACAAAAGAACACTGAGGCTCCTAAACCTAATCTTTGCCCGATCCCTCGGCATCACCATCAGCCCACTCGAGGCCGCTATCCGAATTCTCGGGATCATACATGGCCTTCGCCTCTACCTAAAGCAACTTAGCCTTCTCAACTAGATCTGATAAATCCAGCTCGGTGGCGTTAATCTCTTTAAGAGTCTCCCTTCAGGATAAACGCCGCATATACTCGGCCCGAAGATCGCTAACCTTCGGGCAGCCGGTCACATCGCCTTTATACCGAGCCAACATACCATCGAAGCTCGAGATCTGGCCCAGGGCCTCATTGTGTTTATGTCACGACCCAAACCAAAGGGGCCGTGACGAGTGCCCGACCACTATTAACCAAGCACCCCTAAACTCATACTTGCCATATACTGAATAACCTGGCGGCCCATTTCTAGCTTATACCTGAACGATAGCATCTGCTGTAAAATTTATGCAATAAACTCTACCTCGAAAACTCATAAATTATATACACACACACACACACACACACATATATATATATATATATAGGCATACGTGCAAAGGGTGACAACGCAGTCTGACACGGCCACTGCATGTACGGTACATAAAATAGGAGACCACAAAGCTACATGACACTTCCACTATTTACAACTGTCTATAGACCTCTATGGAATATAAGCTGTAGAAAAGACAGGAATAAGGCCCTGCCATACCCACATATCTACATAGCAAAATAGCATACCAAAAAGGGCTGCAACTCCCGACCAACGGAGCGCACCGATCGCGGGCCGAGGGGAGATCCTACTAGTCCGGATCGTCTGGCCGGGCTACTTGATCCCGCGGGGACGTGCAGAGTCCACAAGAAAGGACGTCAGTACGAACAGTGTACTGAGTATGTAAGGCATGAATAACAACATAATAATAAGAGGTACATAAACATAACATGAGATAAGAATAACCTGTATGTCTGATTGCCTCTTAAGGTGAATATCATGCATGCTTGGCCCTTTTCATAAAAATATTTCTCACACTTATATAACATAATATTGCTGCGGAACGTGCAGCCCGATCCGGTAATATTTTATATTGCTGCGAAACGTGCAGCCTGATCCATATATATATATATATATATATATGTTGCTTATATTATATGATATGTGTGTGTCTATGTGTGTGTGTGTGTGTATGTGTGTGTGTCTGTGTGTATATATAGTATATATACATATATATATAGACACACAAACACATATCATATAAGCAAGATGAGAGCCCAAATAAACGTTACCACTCTATCGGAGTGACGTAAGGTCGGTAACCTCCGATTTATATTATGGAATAATCGTCATCGTTATATCTCACTCAAGGAACAAATAACATAAGGTGAGGTCAACAACAATGAATGGAATCAAGAGAATCATGAAATAAGCTCCATAGTCTCATAATGGCATCAATTTATAAGCTTTGGAATTTCTAGAAATGGGATCATCATCATCATAAAACATACTTCATATTCAGCATTATAAAACCTTGAGAATCATAAACTTCTAGCTTTTGGACATAGGGACGTTATGGAAAACATATATGGGATCATAAGAAGAGAGTCATGCCTTCGAAAAGAAAGGGACTAGTCTTAGCATACCTTTTGGTCTCCTTGGTGATTCAACGTTTATCCTTCCAAGCTCGTAAATCTACATATAAACCATTCGTACTATTGTTAGACTCAAAGTCATACGTCCATCTCCAATCCTTAATTTAATTTCATTTAGAATCTGCCGAAATTCGGGCAGCATCTCTCCTGTTTATACGCCTAGACCGAAATCACAATCCAACAACCAACAACAACAACAAAAAACATACCAATATCAACAACAATATTACCAACACCAATATGCTCCATAAAACATCCCACACAATGTTTTTCCAAATTCCTCAATTAAACAACTTGTGATACGACTATTTAATAGCATTATCTTCGCAAATAAATCTAATTCAATATCAATAAAGGAAGATTCATACCTTACTTCCGCTAGAACCGCAATATCTTCACTTTCCACCTTGAATTTGAGCCAAGAATCGTCGCTATACGATTTTATTAGCGCAACTATACGTTGTCCGGATTAGAATCCGAAGATTATACTCGATTTGCGTTAAAATTTGATAGGTGGAAGTTGTGGGAAAATTCCAAAAGTTTGAGAGAGGCTTGGAAGGTGTTTGAATGGAAAATAAGGAGGTAAACCCCTTTTTAAAACGTTCTAGAGTCGGGTTGCACCGACCTAGAAATTGCTCAGCGCGTTCGAGCTGGGTTGGCTGCCCTCCTTCTACGCGTTCGCGCCTAGTGGTGGCGCGTTCGAGCAGACCAAATTTCTGGCCTGCCAGCTCGACTTGTAACATCCATATCTCCTTACTCCGATGCCGTACCGATGAGCGATTTATTGTGTTGAAAACTAGACTTCACAAACTTCAATTTGAGCTTTTACTTTGCCTCAAAACTCCTCATATACTAAAAGATATTCTTCTTCCAAATTGGACCAAAGTTGCCCTTCATACTTTCTCCAACATTCCAATAAATTCAATTTCCGTAATTCACCTGCTCTCCAATCCTCCCCATCTTATTGTATGAGCTAGACCTTCACAACCGTAAGATAAACGCATACAAATATATGTATATCCTTGAAGGCAACTCCGAAGTCCATATTTGAAATGACTAGCAATTACAAATTTCAACATACAGAACTACGGGGTGTAACAGTTTAACCCGCAGATTGGCAATATCACGGTCGAGGCTATCGCACTTCGACTCGGTCGAAGCAAGTTTTGATCGCAGTTCATCAGCTTGCCCCATCATCACCCAGGTAGCCGTCTTTAGAGTTTCCGCCGACACGTATGGGTCATATTTTCTTTGAAGACCTCGAGCTCGAGTTCGATCTCGTCAAGTTCTGCCCAAAATCGGTCAATCTGGGTTACATAATCTCAGGCCTGAGAAGGAATAGCGTTAGCTTCAGCTATTAGCAGCCTATTACAAACTTCGAAAGCCCTTACCTTCTCTGCTAATCAGTCATGCTCCCGTCTTGCATCGGCAGCCTCATTTCGGGACGCTACCAAGTCTGACTGAAGTATAGAGGGGTTAGGAAGACTCGAGATGTACTCCAGCTTTTGCTGGTAAAGATCTCTGAGCGCATCCACATCCTGAGTCTTTTTCTCGAGCTGCTCTTTAAGACGGTCCACCTCCAACTTTAGTCGGTGGAAACCCGTGTGGTGGAGCACAAAGGCCTAAAAAAAGAAGGGAAGCAGCCGTTAGGATGAGACAAGAAAATAAGGTTAAGTATAAAAGTAAAAGGAGCAAGACATACCCGGTTCAAAGCATGTTGAGCCTCGTTGAAGAGACAAAACTTACTGACCTCCCTTATTTTCTTTCGATCATCTTCGGTCACCAGGGGATACAGGTAGCTGGCCACCCCGACCAGCCCCGATAACATATTCATATCGGCCGGTACCATAAATGTTACCAGCCTTTTTCGATTCGGATCCACGCTGGGGGCCGAAAAGGATCTCTCTAATCTTGAGTCGGAATTAACCCCGAATCGATTAGCCACGGAGATGGGTAAATGTTCGAATCTCGAACATCCCGCGATCGGGATGTCATCTTTCTCCTTCGGTCCGGTAGACCCTTCGGCCATCTTGCCTTTATCCCTGATACCGACGGACGGAATGTCCACCAGTGGGGGCGGCGAGTCTTGTATGCAAACAATGGTCTCAACTGAAGCCACAACTTGTATCGGAAGAACAGAACCTATACCATATAAGGGCGGAATGTAAGGTACCTTCGTGCCCGATGCAGAAGGTGCTGCCCTCGATCTAGCGGTTGCGGCGGTATATCTCTCCGAACCTCTTGTGGGTAGGGGCTCAACCGCAGCATCTCTGAACTTCCAGCCTCTCGACCCAACGGTTTTCGCACCCACCGGTCTCGGGGTATCACTATTCGAGCCCACTGGCTCTTGGTTTGAACTTTCCACCAAAGGTGGAATAGTTTCAGTAGAGCTTTTCAGCTCTTGGTTGACGGTTTCTTTAGAAGGCCGATGCCCTACCAATACTTTGGCCTCATCATCGGAATGGTTTTTGAATAGGTCGAGAGCATCGACATCCAGGACCCTCGCCCGTATATCTTCTTTAGAAGGCTCCCTGATGGTAAGCCTCGTTCTTTTTCTGTTGTCGGAGGGAGCACCCGAAGACTCGAAGGATCTCCTTTTCCTCCTCTCGGCCTTATCTCCCTCGGCGACCTCTCATCCGGTTTGAAGCTGGGTAGGGGGCTTAGAAAGATGTTCCTGGTTGGAAGCCTCGTGATCAGCTTCATCGCCCGAGCCCTCTTCGCTATCTTGCCCCCAAATTCAGATGGCCTTTGAAAGACCTACAAAGGGAAGAAGAACGGCATAAACATACTAATCGTGGCACAATACGTATGAAGATAGGACGGTACCTTGGTAGAGGACTTACCATGATTATCGGCCTCCTATCAGGACCTGGACAGCATACGCCAGCTGTGATCGACGTAAGTAAGCTGAGAACAGATGTTCCCGATCCATTCATCCATATTGGGAATGACGTTGAGGGTTCGAGCAATTGCTACGCACGCATAAACGAAATCAGGAGTTAATATAAGTTAATGATTAGAAATATGACCGAGCTATTTTGAAATGAAGGCCACTTATGGGTCGAGTTCTATTTCTCGAGAAATGGCATCTTCTCAGTTGGAATCAGATCCTCGGTTCTGACTCGGACAAACCTTCCCTGCCAGCCTCGGTCCCTATCTTCGTCAAGGCTGGAGAAAGGAGCTTTTCTTTATCATTTTGTAAGCTTAATCATGACTCCCCGAAATACTCGGGGACTGTACAGCCGGAGGAGGTGGTTGACCATGAAAGGTATATTCACGTTCGTTGCAAAGTAACACAGGAGTACTGCGATCATCCAAAACGAGGGATGAATCTGACCAAGGCAAATACCGTTTGCAAAAATCCATGATCACAGGATCAAGTAGACTGAATGTGAAGGGTAGGTAAAAACACTCAAATACCCCTCCATATAAGTCGTTATAGCTTCGGACTCGTCGGGAATAACGACCTTTATATCCTTCAAACCACATTCTTCTTTGACCCGCTCAAGTTTTCTCGGGGGTATCGTGAATAAATAATCTGATATCTCAGCACCTCGACCCCCTTGTTGGGAAGGTTTCTCAACCTTGAAGTCCCTGAGAGTTACATAATCAGATGGGATAAAATTCGACAAGGCCAGCTCCGGTTTTGGAGCCGAGGAAGTCTCACCGGCTTTGGCTTTGGAAGATTTAGTCATTGTTATGGGAATAGCAAGGTATGAAGGTTTATATGAAGGTTTGAAGATCTGATGAAGATCTAGTGATGAAGGTATAAAGATATGAATGTATGACGATGAAGATATTCGTATTCAAAATGCACGAAGGTAAAAAAATTTTGGTGAAAATTCGAAAAGTGAAAGGAAAAAGTTAGCTTTAATAGAGAGGGGCCGAGACGATTTGCATTCCGTAACTGTTTTCTCGCCCAACCGGGTCGTGACGCGTGGCTGGTGTCAGAGCAACGCGACGGATGGGACTTTGATCTTATCTACCCATAGGAAGCGTACAGAAGAAGAAACCGGATCATCCCACCTGGTCAACGAGGTTTACATGAACCTAAAAGGTCAGAGCCACAGTTACCTTCGGTTCCCGGCTAAGTTACTAAAACTCTTTTTACGGATCGAAGGCCATGTAGCCAGGACTTCGACACGGCCAATGTCGAGCATTGGTGCTAATACAACCAAGATCGGGTATGATCGAATAAGGCCCCCTTTCAACCACAAAAGATAAGGGTCCGAACCGACCAAGGTCGAACGTGGAGGGAAAAATAAACTAACGTGGGGGTCGATGACGAGGCGTTTCGATTTTTTATGCGGCAAATCAAGACAACAATAGATCGTACGTTTCAAAGGCATAAACAAGAATGCAAGTTCAAATAGGAGAAACAAGTTGAATGCATGCAGTAAAGCCCGGTATGAGACCGATCAACAAAATTCTATTAAAATTGCTCCACACGACAAGATCCCGATTTTCTCGGATACATCAGTCCAGCGGAAAAAAGAAAAAATCCCTACTTTACGACCGTAATCTGAAAACAAAAAATAACACCCCCGGCCAGCATAATGAACCAAAGGTTGAGAACTTCGGCCTATACTTTAGGGTGCTGCAACGGTACATGACACCGTCTAAACGAGCCCAAGATTTTTCTCAGAAGCATACGGATCAGGGATACTCGATTCCGGCAAATCTTTCTCATCAAGAACTATTGTCGACAGGGGTCCGCCATGAGGCATTTCCCGTCGAGTCTCCATGATATGGCGCGGTCGGACCCGAGAGACAATCCCCAAATGGCTAACCGGGGTACTTGCAGTGACTCGACGACTGGGTGTCCTCGCCGACGCTGATGTCTTTCTTCCCCGAACGACATCTTCAACAATGGTGTAGCCACCCCCGGTCATAGTCATCTTCGGGGTCTATGAGGCCTTAAGTTCCCCAAGGAAGCAGGTGAACTACCGCACCTCGGATTACTCGAGGTATGTATATATGTAACAAGTGGTCAAGTGTGAAAGGGATCCCGGCTATGTTAGCCAACATCTCGATGCAGTATACAAGTCTCCAAATCTATGAGGCGATTTGACCGATACACACTCGATACCGGTAATAGAAGTCCTCGATCACTCGAGGTATGGGGAGAGAGAACCCGATGGCAAAGGGATAGGTGTAGACCATCGAGTAACCAACGACGTGGTGATTCATCTTCACCCCATTCTCAACGGGCGAACATCGACATCCGCACCAAAGTTACAATCTTCCCTGACTACGGGAATGGTAACATTATCAATACAGGACTCAAACCTCTCCACAGATTCAAGATGATGAGAGATCTTGCAGTCATTCACGTATTTGAAACCCGATGGAAGAATATCTGCAGCAAGAAACTCTAACTCCTCGCCGGGACCGGTAGCCCCCATTGGTAACGAAGGCGGTGAATGGGGAGAGGACGTAGAATGGCCTTTATCTTAGGTTAACAACGGAAGAGAAGCCATCGTCGTGCTTGACGTATAAAGCCAAACAATGAAAAATCACGCCCTAGCAGAAGAAGGTTCAAAACTTGGAAAATGGTATAAACTTGGTATGGGCACAGAGTAGGATTTTTGCAAAAATAAGGTTTAGGTTTAGAGAATAAAAATGCATGGCAAAGGGAAGATATATGGGCTTTATATAGAGAAGAGTACAGAAGGCTTTGTAGTGGATCAAGAACCCTGACAAGGGGGCGGTTTTCCAAGAAAGATTTGGCGGCAGAGGTAATAATGAGCTGACATCGGGCAGAGTGCGAAGAGTTGACAAGAATGTCTTATCCTAGGCAGGTTGGTACGGCCCACTCGGCTCTGTCTGGATCCATTTCCCGCAGTCAATATTTCCCCTCGGGAAATAGGGGGACTATCTGTATACGGGTAAAACCGAGGACATGGATATCCTCAGTTTTTCGACATAGAAGTTATGCTTGGTCGGGATCAGACCGATCTTATCAGATCCCGGGTTCCAAGCTCGCATTGGGACTAGACATTGAGACAAGATGAGGAGGCGGTTAATCACCATAATGAGGAGACCGAAATATCCGCCATCAGTCGGATATTTTGACACCAATCTCGCCAACAGATATTGAGGGATTCTGTTCCTTATTTAGAATTGTACTAGGGTTAGGACTCCTCTACTATATAAAGAGGAGGCCCTCATTTATTTTTTCGGAGTTTTTTCAAGCAAAAAGAGCACACTCGTGTATTAAGCAAGCAATATAATCATCAGTGTTCATTCATCTTTTAAGTCTTTCACCATTGTTCAGTATTCGTTACTCGGCCATCATACTTAGACCTCGGTCCCTGGTATTCGAGGCTAATCGGTATTCATCACGGTTAGATCTGTTATCTTTGCTTCATCTCATTGTCTGCCACATAGTCCGATATTGTGTTAAATCAAACTGCATATCCTTAGCACCGCATACAAATTTAATTGTTATCCATTTTCGGGTTAAACAACTTTGCTGAAATTTATTTTGCTGGTTGTTTTGCCATGTTTAATTGCTAAAAAAAGGTCTAATGCTTGAGGTTCTTCGAGGTACATCAACGGCTTAAAGAGCTTATTCACCCATGGTCGATGACCTTCCTGCTTGAGAACAAATGAGTTGATATTCTAATAGAGAATGGGAAATTTAGGAAATGCTCTGTGATTTCAATGTGAATGAGCTCTAAAATTACACATTGTAAGATTAGAAATATTTGAAGTACCTTATGTGATTGATTCAGTGATCCATTTTCAAAGTTCATTTAGAGGCCTTTGTTTGCACTTTCCACATGCTCAGGGAAAAAGTTGGTGGTACTGGACACAGAATTATGAAATAAGAAGTTGCTTAAAGTAGTTGCTTCAGTAGCGGAAGGAAAAATACAACAGGCACCCGTCCGTAGCAAGGGCACGCCATCTAGTATAAGAGTTTGTTTGGATTGGCTTATAAGTTTCATGCTTATGTTCGTTTTCTGCCTTTTTTTGTTTCATTGACCAAATTTTTAAAGTCATTTTGTCTTAAAATAAGTTCAAAAATTAATTGGTTTATTTTTAAATTATCTGGAAGCTGCCTTATAAGTTAAAAAAATTTGATAAGCCAAAAAAAATATGTTCGCCTAACCCAATTTTTTTTTTTTTTTTTGGCTTATAAGTTGTTTCTAGCTTATAAGCTGCCCTTTTTAAGCCCATCCAAACAGACTCTAAGAGAGAATGGAGAATTTTTTGTCGTCCTCACGGGGCTTATTTGTCATTTTCGTCGTCTGGCACTTCTTTTTTTGATTAGTTATCGTAGAGTTAATAACTTTTCATCTGTTTGGTTTAAGTTCTTTGCATCCCCATTTTAGAATTGACACATGTTGTTCATTTTAAGATTTTGTGTTATTTCTTTTTTATATTACCCCTATTAATTACTCTTCTGGTTTTAAAAAAGTGTCAACTTTGCATTTTGCACACTCCTTTAAAAGAATACTAACTTCTTAAAAGAAATAAATATTTTGACTAAACTATCTTTAATTAAATACTTCTCGACTTAATATAATTTTCTTGTAAACAAACTCGCTTATCTAAATAGGGGTAAATTTGGAAGAAAATAATTAATTCCTTCTTGATTATGTAAGTGTACACTTATTTTGAACCAAAATAAAAAGGCTAAGTGGACATTTATTATGAAAAGGAGGGAGTATTTCATTTAAGGTTTAATACATTTGCAGACTCTTAAATTTGTCAGTAAATTCTATTTCGACACTCAAACTACGACTTGTTTCAATTGAGCATATGAACACATGGTAAAATGTTCCTATTAGACACTTCCAATTCAAATTTTGAAAGAAATTTTGAGCATATTCGCAAATATCTATTAGGTAGTTAGGTTAATCACGATAAGTGTTATTTCATTTAATTATACACGTCAGCATCAACTAGAACAAGATTAAGGTTTTACGCCTTACTGAGGCTAATGCGTGTAATTAAAAAAGGTGATATATTTTAAGTTTTTAACTTTTTTTTATGTAATGTGCAATTGAGACTATGCACAAAAGTGTTTTCAACATTTGAACTGAAAATGTGTAATAAAATCACTTTATCATATATTCAGGCTCAATTAAAATAACCCATAATTTCCTTGTGTAGATTCCATTAAATGTTCATTAATTTAAGAAAAATAAAAAAAAATGTTATTCTTAACATGCCTTTTTTGGAAGGGAATAAAAATTAAAAAAGCTTAAAACAAGAACAATTTAACTTCATTGCCTTTTCAATATTATTTTGTGTAGTTTAATTTGAAAAAATATCTACAAATGTTTCTTGCAGAACTAAGTTTTAATCATTTTTATATATTTATAAATTTACTTTATTGACTTCATCATATAATATTGTAGCATTAAATATTTTTGACACTAAATGAATACTATATATATATATATATATATTGTCCAATATGAGTTCAATTCAGAGAAATAAATGAAATTAATTTTACATGTGATAAAGTTCCATTTGAATCATTGAAGAAAAATTCCGTAAAATAAACATTAGAAGAGTTTTGCAGGCATTTCTTTGATTCTTTTTTTTCCTAATCTAATATATAAATTAAGAAAAATGTTCTCTTTTAACTTTTAGATATCGTTTTGTGCTTTAATATTTTAGAAATCTTTAGAAAGTGTCAAACGGATGTTATGAACAATAAAGAAGTAAAATTAGAAAAAATCTAAAAAGACATATACAAATTTAATTTTTAAGTTCGTTTGGGCCCGGCTTAGCACAGCCACACGACATTGGTATATATATATATATATATATATATATATGAGAACTACAAAAGCTCTTTGGTTGCCCCTTATATATAATAGTAATATAAGGTAATTTAGTTAAATTATTCTTTCAGTTAAAATTTCAATAATATAATTTTAATTGCATAAAAAAAATTACGAACAATTTTATACGTCCTCTTTGAAATATCTATGATTTATTATAAATACAGAAAGTAAGATTTATTAAATGTTGTCATATAGTGTTGAAAATGAAGATAATGTTATCAATCAAGATCGGATTATCTTTAAAATCTCTTGTTGGATAATTAAAATTAATATTTTTAAGTATAAAGTATATGTGAAGAATTAAATTTTATTGATTCTTGACGTTCATTTTGATAAATGTAGGTTGTTTCTTGAACTTTGTCTAAAGCTAAGGTTAAAAATCACATTTAACTACCATAAACCCTTGACATAGAATAATGAGTAAAAATTTAATATATATCAAAACAAATCGATTTTTATCTATAAATAAAATTACACGCTCACCAACTCACTAAAATACGAAAATATTTTTCAATTTATGTTCTTTGTAAGTTGTAATTATCACGCTTTATCATTTTAGTATAGGATATCGAATTATTTGTGCCCATTTGAGATTTGCTAATTTTTCTACTTAACTTTCTTCCTCATAAATAATTTTTCGTTAAAAATCATCTAATTGTGTGATGAAGAAACTTTAATAATTATAAAGCTTATCAATAAGACATCATTAATGTGCACATACATTAAATTAGTTATGTGGTAGAAAATGTGACACATTATATTATTTAATAAAATTTCTATTTTTATATTGTGATTTGAGTCCGGGCTTAGCACGGACCTTCCGTAACTAGTTTTGTACATATCCTCGCCAACGCATTTCAAACCTATTCCAATCACACCCACCAAAAATAACTACGACTACTAAAAAATTCGTATTTCGAATTTGAGCTTCCATGAATTTTTAATGGTGATTCTTCATAAGTTTCTTCAAACCAATCACAAATCAGAGGATGTCGATTGACATTGGAACTGTGGGAGTTAAGGTGGTGTTGAATGTTTATTTTTAAAGCTTCCTAAGCAATGAGTTTTATAATTTAAAACTAGATTAAGGGGTCTTATGTGTTAAAGTGGATTGTTTTACTCTTTGGGAAACATGGCATAGTTTGATAATGTCCAAAAATATTCAAAACTTACTTGAATGAGTTATTTCTACAATTTGAATAATTTGAATAACCATTGAGAAATTAACTCGTGTTTTTTCTGGTGTTTACAGAATTGTAGTGTGGATTTTTTCTTCAAAATGAGGTTGTTGTAATGATGATTGATGGGTATGAGCAGAGACGGAGCTAGAATTTGACGTTTATGGGTTCTTTAAATTAATAATTTATATATGTTCAATAAATTTTTTAATACAAATATAAGCTTTGAACCAAAATTACTGGGTTCGACCGAACTCGCACCCAATGAGCTAACTCCGCCCCTGGGTGAGAGAGGAGAAGTATAGAGGTGGTGGTGTCTTGGTTCGATTGAGATTGATTTTTGGGGTGCGTTGGTGCCTTCATGTCGGTTTGGAAACTTTGGCAACTGATTGGTTGCTATAATTTTTGTTTTTGGATTCTGTCATTACTTGATGGTGAGTAACTGAAAGTTCACCAGGTATGCAAGTATTTAATGAGTTATAAAAGCTAATTAAGAGAATTAAGATATATATCTTGAATATTGATGAATTAATTCTTAAACATTTAAATGAATATTTAACAAAATGATAATGTGATTATCGATATAAACACTAATATCAATGAAAAATTACAAGTCGTTCGCTATTAATCTTAACATTATTAGTTGGTCGCATAGTTATTTTACCAATTACAATACAAAAAACAAGAACATTTCACATTGATCACATCTAGTTATGTCATCAATTACAATATAGATCATATGTAGTATAGTAACCCTTATGTGTGTACTGTTATGTGTTGCTCCATTCATTCGTTATCTTGATATATTGATGTCTTATTTCTCTTGTAATTCTGTATTGACTTTGTTTCTTTTGAGTCAAGGCTATCGGAAACAACCTCTCTATCCCATAAAGGTTGAGGTAAGGTCTACATACATCCTACCCTTCCCGGACCCTACTTGTAGGATTACACTGGGTATGTTGTTGTTGTATGTAGTATAGTAACCATTTGCAACATGGCTAAGAAAAATATGTGATGTCCACATATAGTTATGTCACCAATTTCAAGTTGTTACATATAGTTATGATTATCAAAACCTTTTCTTCAACATATTATTAACACTACTAATTAATTATCACTATTTCAAATTATTATAGTGTTGTTGCTCTAATTTCATAACATATTGTTTAGTTAAAAATATAGGTTCTACAATTTAAAATTCGTTCACTTCTTATTAAAAAAAAAATGGTTGCAAAAGCAACTATTAGGTTATAGTTTCTTATAATATGTAGCTGGTTTATAATAACGCAAAGTATGCAAGTATGGTAACATAGCTCTTTTGAGGACCCCATTCTCCCGTCTCAAAGCATCTCATTAACTAGTTTCAACTGCTACTACTCCCCAATTCTTGAGAAGGCCAAAAGATATTGCTAGATTTGATGGGTAATGGTCTCTTTGCGGTAAAGACATGAGGTCGGCTAAGCGGTACAATACATTCATGAAGACATTCCTTACAAAATCAGCACCGAATGTATTGTTGGTCTATGCATAAACATTGCCCTTTTATTTTTATTTTTGCTTTTAACGAATGCCTTATGCTGTAATAGCACTTCAATGGTCTATGCGTAAATGTTGTCCCGTCTATAATAAAAGTTATAAATCTAAAATGTTCATCTTCAATCTCAAGTTCAAATCTGAACTTTTACGCAGAACAACCTTAAATTTTCTCCAAACTCCCTTAAATTTGAGATTAGGCTCCTCAAAAGATCCCCAACAAAACCCAAAACCCACTTGAAATACATCACTCCTTCATAAAACCCATTTTTCCAAGCTTGAGCTTCAACAATGGCTATCCTGAAGCTCAAATTTGAAATTTAATCCAAAATCACCTTAAATCTTCACGAAACTCTCTACAATTTGGGATTTAAACTCATCAAAAGATCCCCCAACAAAATTCAATAACACCCACTTAAATGAATCACTCTTTCGAAACCCATTTTTCAAGCTCTAACAATGGGTGTTAATGGAGTATATTTCAGATGTAAGAGGAAAAAAATGTGGGAATGAATTGAAAGAGGGGACTATATATTCTTTTTTTTTATAAGGTAAATTTATATTTTAGAATTTTATTTGATTTATTTTATTATTTCTTACTTTGGATCAAAATATATTCTTCAAAAACTTGGGGGCTGATTTGGAAGCTTAAAAAGTTATTATTTTATTTTTTTGTTTTTTTAATCGTTGGACAAAAATGTATTTTAAAAAAAATTGGAGGCATGTTTTGACGCTCACGTAACTTATTTTCAATTAATTACCACTAATCCTAATTGAGATCTTGCCACCTAATAATTAAAATTTGGGGCCAAAGTTCTTATAAAAAAACCTGCCATTGGCCCTATCACCACATTTCCCTGTGTAACTTAAATTTTTAATTTTTGACATGGACTAAAAGGGAAAAGAAAGTAGAAAAGTGAATATTTATGTTAAGAGTTAAAGAAAAGTCTAATAATAGTTTTTCATAAGGCAGCCTATTTCATAACTGTCCAATTTCATCCGCTCATGAGGGCTAAATATTTCTTCTTTTTGGTTGGTAGTGGACCAATTTTAAGATCCAATTGGAACGGTACCATCTAAAACATAGTCAGTTTTAAAAAATTATGTAAAAAATAATTCGATTTTAATAAAATTTAAACCGCTTCCCTTGCTTATTCTTCTTTTTTTTTCTTTTTCTTTTCCAAATGTAAATTTAGAAGTGCTTAGTGAGTTTGAATTGTTAGGTGTTTATTGCTATAGATACTTATAGTATATGAAATGCATGTATAATGATGGAGGTATTTTGTTTACGAACTGTTACTGTTAGTATTCACTTAGTCTTAGGCGTTTTACTTTTTTTTTTTTTACTCTGTTTAAAAAAAAAAAATTATATTTAGCAACTATTTAATTCGAGAATATCACCTGACATATTTAAGAGCACAAGATTCAAAAGACAATATGATACCTAATATACATCTTTAATTTAAGACTAAAAGATTACTTCTTTACTTTATTAAATTTCGTGTTCTGTCAAACTAAGACACATAAAATGAAGTAGGGGGAGTATTGCCATAAGAAAATTTGAAAAACATTTTTAGTTGCAAATATTATTTTCCTAAGTGGTGTAGGTACTTATTGAGTCATAGATTTGATAGTCAAGAGTTAAATGCTTATAAAAGGAGGAGGAGATTTAGGAGGAAATTTCCGAAATATACAATTTGCTCACTTACATTGTAAAAAAACAGCCCCAAACTTACATTGCAAAGCTTTGGCCCAAAAACACTTTTATACAATGTTATACAATTATATAAAAAGACAAGTACATTATGTATATAGGTGTTTGAAGGTGTACAATGTGTAGGTATATACACTAACAAAATTAATTATACAAAAGATTATACAAGAAATATACGCACTTATACATATTTATACACCTATATACTTAAGTATACAAGATAAATACATTATGTATATAGGTGTATAAAATGTATAATAGTGTATAAGAGGGGTATATACACTATTATACACCCACTACCCTGTACCTACTGGTTTCTCCATAGCCGACCTCAACCACATTCGGCGACCCTCATCACTGATAATTTCATCTCCACCACTGGCTAGATCTTCAGGGATAGATCTAGATCTAGATCTAGCAAATTAGGTTTCAATTGTTTTCTCTTTCTCTAAATCTACAAACGCCACGAGGTTCCGGCACCAATGGCTACACTCAGAGCAACAAGTTTCCGGCGATGGTGTTTTGGGTGTTTGATTTCTCCGGCGACGGATGTGCAGTGGTGGGGGAGCGGTGCGACAGAGAGAGAGAAAGAGAGAGGAGGCAGAGAGAGAGAGAGAGAGAGAGAGAGAGGAGGCTAGGTCATTTTTTGTAAGATTTAGAAATATGGGTCAATTTTGATAGCATTGTTACCCTAATTGATAGAGAGAGAGAGAGAGAGAGAGAGAGAGAGAGAGAGAGAGAGAGAGAGAGCGTGCGAGAGAGAGGAGGCTAGGTCATTTTTTGTAAGATTTAAAAATATAGGTCAATTTTGATAGCATTGTTACCCTAATTGATATACAGCGTAATTAACTCGAGATTTAAACCTAAGGAGTTGTGAAAAAACAAACTGATGACACTTTGAATTTTAAATTACGAGTCTGAATTTTTAAATTGACATGCCCAAAATTCTAAAGTTTAAACTGTTAAAATTAAAACTTCAAACCTTCAAATGTGAACTTAAGCCCTTACAAAACCTAAATTCAAAACAGTACCTAAACTTTAAACCTAAGCTCAGAATATTTTTGAGAATGCAAAACTTTAATTAAAATTTTGATTATTATAGCCCCACGTAAGGGTGTCAAAACAATTTTAAAAACTGACCGAGCCGAATCGTACCGAATCGAACCAAACCGATTTTTAGGTTTTTTCCACTGAAACCGTAGATTTTGGTCTGAAACTACAATCGTATCGAATAATTAGGTTAGATTTTTATTTTATAAAAAATACCGAAAAATTCCCGAACCGAACCAAGTGTGTGTGTGTATATATATTAAAAAATTTATATGTTAAATTTAAAATATACATTATTAAAAAATTTGTTTGGACCTTGGGGTAAATTTTGTTAAAATGGAGTACAATACCGAATCTAAAACCTATTGCCGCTGCTACAACAGCACTACTTTGTTCTTCATGTTTATGTAAACGTTAAGTTTCAGCATAGCAGCAAATTACATACACAATCCATCGGCGATAGTTGTAGGCTTCTGGACTTTAAGGTGAGATCCCCTCAATATATGCTTTGGATATTTAAATATAGATTATTACAAAGGCTGCTAAAGTACACAAACGTAATTGTTCAACGAAATCAATTGTAGACACCAATATAATTCTAATATAGTACGTATAAATTTTCATACGCCTCTTCATAATAAAAGTGGTTCATCATGTGATTATGGTAAACATAATGAGAATATTGCTTCTGTTAGTTGTCATTGTAGGATATTATAAAGGGAAAATATTTTCATTCTATGTTATTCTTACTTTTGGGTGTTTAATTCTATCACATTATATCGATAGCGATAGCCGTTGGCTGACGTTTAGAAACCGAAAATTAACCGAATCGTACAAAAAATGAAGTGAAACTGAGACGTTGAGACGGTTTCGAAAAGTTTAATTTTGGTTATACATCATAGAGTAACCGAAAAATCGACATGATACAAGTTTCTAAAAATAACCGATCGGATTGAATCAGTGACACCCCTAGCCTAAGGGTGGCGAAGGGGACGGGTCGGGGACGGTAGGGGACTTTTTGGGGGGACGGGACCGGACAGGGACTTCTTAAAGGAGGACTTTGGGGGGACGGGGACTTTGGGGGGATGGGCTTATAGGGGATTTTTTGGGGGGCCCGTCCCATCCCACTCGGGGAGGGGGGGGGCTTCTTTTAATTTATTTAAATATTTAATTTTAAAATACTAAATAGACACAAATTTTATAAAATTTCAAACGTAACATTTAAATTGATAACATTACAAATTCAAACATACAAACGGCTAATACATTGCAAATTTAAAATTCAAAACATAGAAACAAAACGTAAACACATTGCAAGTCATAAAACTTCAAAATATAAAAATTAAACGGTTAACACTTAACATTGATGCAGATAAACTTCAAAGTTCATCTTTTATTTTGTGGCACTTCTTCGTGTGTTTGTTTAACGGTCCGGTACCCCCATGGGGGTATTTGGCGAGATTAAGCGTATAACGATACAACTTTTCACACTTGTTACAACGCACATTTTCTTTAGCTACCCGCTCATAAAAATTTCATACCTAAGAAATTCTTCTTTGGGAGGAGGTGGAGGATTTTCCATGAAAGTTTGAACTTTGAAGTAGAATAGTTGAGTTTTAAAATTGAGGTAGATAGATAATTGTGTGAAGAATGAAGTATCATGGAGGGGTATTTATAGTTGAGTTTTTATAATTTTAAAAATAAAGGGGTCTTACCAAAAAGACTTATAAATTCAAAGGGGTTGGAAAAAGACAGGAAAATAAAATAATGATTAGATTGAGCATGAGAAAGATAAGTGAAGAAAACAGTGAGAGAGTACAAAAGATGTTAAGAAAAAAGAGAGTGAGATTTGCTGATGGGATCTTGAAAGATCAATTCAATAATAGGAGGTGTATGTAGAGTTGTAGACACGTGGGGTCTTGAAAGATCAATTAAAAAATTTAAAGATTTGGATTTATTTTTAGGTATTTATAAAAGGAGAAAATAATTTCAAGTAAGAATTATTTATTTTTTATAACTTATAATTTTAAAGTCTTTAAATGTATTTAACAACAGCTATTTTTTGAACTTCTAAGGGCTATTATTTTTAATTTATTACATAATATTAAATATACTTTCAAGTCTTTATAATCTTTATAAAGAATTGCATTCTTTTTTGTAGTTATGTAAAGAAAAATAATTTCAAGTAAGAACTTTATGTTTATTTATTCAAAATAGATCTTTTAAATTTCATAAAACTTGACTCATAGTCTCAAATACAAAAAGAGCACCTAATCTACACAGCTACCTTCGAGGAAGGGTTCTGTTTCAATTAGGCCTTTAAGTTACCATAAGATCACCTAATCTACACAACTACCTTCTAGGAAGGGTTCTGTTTTAATTAGGCATCTAAGTAGTTAATTATAAATTATCACACTGTTTAATTAGGCATCTAAGTAGTTAATTATAAATTATCACACTAAAACTTGTACGGATCTATGTACATGTTTTCTAAATGTCATATCGCTTCCATTGCATCCAATTCTGGAATTGGTATATCTGCTTGATGGTCCATAAGTTCCATGCCATCATCGTTATTAGTGTTGATTATCTCTTCATATTCTTCTTCTTCTTCTTGACGGGTTAATTTTGGTAGCCCACAATTTCTTCTTTCTGCGTTGATCCAATCCCTGAATAAGACAGAAATCTCCAAGCTATCCCGTGCTAATGAATATCTGTGGTCTCCGAGTTGAAATCTTGCCGTGCTAAAAGCTACCTCCGAAGCTACTGATGATGATTGAATAGTTAGGATATCTCGAGTTTTTGAGTAATGGAAATGCCTTGCCACGCTCCCTCCACCATCCTAAAATATCTTCATTGTCGTCGTCGTCCACAACAATGCTTTCCAAACTTTGATTAAGATAAGATTCAAGATCACTTTCATTTTGAGTATTCGCAATACCAAGCCATGCAGCATCCATTGATCTATCAAATTTTCTATTGCCAAATTTAGCCTTATTTTTTTGTGAAGGACGTTGATTTCCACTTCTACTTTCCACGGATTTATAATTTTTGTACATTATTTTAGCTTTTAATTCTATGCTACGTTTACACTCTTCAACATTTGGATGTTCGTTAGGAGGAATATCTAATTGCAAATAAATTTCATATAAAGAATTCCACCTAGTACAAACTTCTTTTGGAATTTTTCTAACAGGCAAATTTTGCTCAACACAATATTTTTTAAACAAATTAATTCTACTTTGCTTATGAGCGCTAAAAACATATTGACAAGCATATCGTATTTTTTGTAGAGAATCCTCAAATAAATCAAGACCATCTTTTACAACTAAATTAAACATGGCATGCACATAGGACATGAAAAATATCAATGTTAATTGGGCAAATTTCTATAGCCATAAGTTCAGCACTCTTAGTCATGGAAGAAGCATTATCAAATGTAACAGTTAATACTTTGTCAACAAGACCATATAATTGCAAAATGTCTAGAACATTTGTAGAAATATAAGAACCAGTTTTTTTCTAATCAATATATTTATAACCAAGTATACGCGCATATTCCAATTATGATCAATCCAATGTGCCGTAACACATAAATAATCATTGTCATTAACATTACGACCTATATCAGAAGTGACAGACACTCTAGTATCTAGGTGATGGAACACACAACGCATATATTGACAATAATCACTTTGAAATTTTAAACGTCGGCTCTACGAACAAATGATCTAGGAATGCCTTGAAAAGTAGGGTTATACATAGCTCTAATATAATGCACAAAATCGGGGTTAGAAGGAAAACTAAAAGGCAAGCCACAAACCGCAACCATTTTAGCTAGTTCTTCACGATCTCTATCTTTATTATAAGCAATTTGAGTGACAGCGGGGTTAGAAGGATTTAAAGTTTGTTGGACCATATTAGATCCCCCAACCGATCCACCGGGAGCGGGACTACTTGCGCCGATCGGTGTGTTTGTGTTTTTAAGTCCGGCTGCTAATCGAGCATCTAAGTATGGTTTTCCAACACATGTTCTCAAGTGTCTATCTAAACCACCCGTCCCACTCGCCCCTCCACCGCTTCCGTGTTTTTTAACTTGTTTACATTTGTGACAAATAGCCTGAGTTTTAGTATCATCTAAAGTCATGAATTTTTATACGAGACTAGTTCTAGGACGTTGCACCTTAGTCGTACCCCGAGTAGGAGGTTTAGGGGGAAAACCAGCTCCAGACTGAGATGTAGTCTGAGTTGGAGATTCAGTAACGGGACTAGTAGGTGTCTCATTTAAATCTAATTCCTCTCCTTCTTCTACTTCTAAATTTTCAAGATCATCAAAATCTAAATTACCATAAGCTCTATCAAAGGCTTCATTTTGTAATTCTAAATCTTCTGGAATAGGAGGGAAACCAGGGGGAGAAAAAAAAATCGCTTCATCAATACGAGTGAAATCCTCCGTATTGTTTTAAATTGAATTTTAGATTTACTAGAAGAACCATATTTACCCTTACTACTACGGCTAAAAGGGTTAGTGATTTCGACAGTTTTACCTAGGACTGGGATCTTAACTTTTTTAGACATATTATCAAAGTATAATAAAATAAAATATGAAAATTAATTAAAAAAAAAGCCGCAAATAAAATGCAAGAATTAAATAAATTAAGGGATGGAACGAGTGTACCAAATGTCTGCATAAAAGCAAACGTAACCGTAAACGTTGAAATTGAAATTATGTTACTTGAAGCTTGAAAGTTGCTCCAAAATTCAAATATTGTCCACTTCACCAAAATAATAATAATATTTCACCAAATATTAGAGATATAATTGATAACAAATATTAGAGAGAGAGATAATTGATGGGTAATTTGTGTGAAAATAAATAAAAATGAAGAGGTATTTATAGTTTAGAATTTGGATTAAAATGCAATTTATTAAACTTTGGGGTTTTTTTTTTGGGGGGAGAAGGGGACTCCAACG
Organism: Lycium ferocissimum; assembly: GCF_029784015.1. Classification (NCBI taxonomy): domain Eukaryota; kingdom Viridiplantae; phylum Streptophyta; class Magnoliopsida; order Solanales; family Solanaceae; genus Lycium; species Lycium ferocissimum. The sequence continues at coordinate 19,330,331 of NC_081347.1, read as the reverse complement.
ACTGAAAATCAGACAGTTTGGAGTCCAACGTCAACATTTTTGTAAGGCTGTCAATGGTCAAAAGTCTAACCAACTAAAAAAAAATAAAAAAAATGCAATTTCCCGGGGGGGACCCTGACCGGGACTTTTTCCCGTCCGTCCTCCTACCCCCTCTGCCCGCTCCCCCATAGTTGACCGGGACCGGGACGGTTCGGTGCTGGACCCGGCCGTACACCAATCGGGACCGGGACTGTCCCCTGACACCCTTACTGTAGCCTCACGTACAATAAGCTCCGCGACGACAGAAGCTGGGATATCTGAAGTCAAAAACGGAAAGTCCTTTTCCTATAAGTAAGCAACTAATTAAACGAATAATGGATAAATATTCAAAATCAATAAAGAAAAAAAAAGATTTTCTCTTTTTCCAAATAAAATAAAGCAATCTTCCAATAAAATAAAAAGTCAAAAATATGAAAAAAAATATTAGTCTTGATTGAGTCCAATCTCATCCAAATCCCCATTTGCCCATTCCTATCTTGATCTACACATCGAAAGGCGCGCCAAATAAACCAACTAACCACCTTTCCCTCCAATGAAATCCCTCCACGTGGAATGTCCATGTAATTACACGTCACCTTAACGTTCCGTATAAACTACTATTTCAACTCCTTTTAACATTTCCATTTTCAACATCCATAACAAATTCTGTATCTATACATTCATTAATTCATCATCTTTTTTTCAAGATTCAATGGACCCTCAAAAGATCATCTCAAAGGGTGTCAAAAACACTAAAGAAAATCAAGAAACAGTGAACCGTCGAATTAATAAGCTTACCTTACACCTAAACCCGGTTCAAGAATTTGACACACCGGTTCATCATGACTTGGAGTTGCTAAGATGCGCTGCTAAGGTGAAGGCTATTATTAACGTGAACACTGTGACACTAGGGGAGTACATGAGAGGTAAACATAGGGATATACAAGAACAAGTATTTGGTTATTTTAATTCAAGAAAGGAACTGCAAACACCAATTGAGATATCAAAAGATGAACATAGGGAATTGTGCATGAAACAACTTGTAGGATTGGTTAGGGAAGGTGGGATAAGACCATTTAAGTATGTGATTGATGATCCAGCTAAGTATTTTGCTATTGTTGAAGCTGTTGGAAGTGTTGACATGTCACTTGGTATCAAAATGGGTGTTCAGTACAGGTAATTTCTTTATTTCTTTTCCCTCACCCCCTTGAATTTAATTTCAGTTATATCTGTAATTAGAAATAAAAATACATATTCCCTCTCTACCAATTTATGTGGCACCATTTTACTTGAAAGAAAGTCAGACTTTTTGAAATAAGTATGACTTGGATTTGTATTGGTAATTAATACTCCCAATTTATGTGATACTGTTGGAAATTCGAGATTTAAACTTCGAATTCGGCCATAGAAGTTTAAGTTTTTTGAAATAAAATTTACTGTATATATTTGGAAACTATAATTTACAATTGAAAACATTAAAAAGGCATATAAAGAAATTCCGGTTAAAGAAAAACTTGGGACTCAAAAAATTCCAACTGTGCCACATAAATTGGGACGGAGGGAGTAATAAGAATACATAATCATAATGCTAATTTTGGGTTTTATCTAGCCTTTGTTTTGTTTTGTTTGTTTTTATAGTTTCTCTTTTTCGGTGAGGAGTTAGAGGTGTGTGGAATTTAGCCACTTTGGTGTAGTTCATATGAATCAATTTGGTGCTCAATGAGAATATTCATTGGGCTTTTCTTTGTGCTGATTATTTAACCAGAAAATTTAGGTAATTCTTTACTAATAATTTGTAAAAAATTAGGTAATAAGCACTATACACTAAAAAGATCATTTACAAGGACTAATAGGATTCAAAAATATGGGTTGATGAAGTTTCTGAAGATCCTTTTGGGTTCTATGGCTTTATTTGAGTTCAACAGCATGAATAGAAACAGAACAGATAGTCTTCCTTTTGAATAAGATGGTATAGACCAGTCTGATTCTTATATCTCAAAGCAACTATTACATAGGGTACTAGTCAAGGCCTTGATTTGCTCTTTTGTGTTTATTGAGGAAAAACTTTCAGCTTGAGTCTTACAATACTGCCACTCCACTTTAGTATAGCCATATCTCAAATCTAATCCAGACCTGATAGGACCAGAATAAATGAGCTTTAGGACTGAAATTCTCTTTTACGAAAAATGAAGAGCCGATTTGAAAGACCTGAATTCCAAGTATAACAGACTTCAATAGCTTAGTGGTCTTAATGAGGTTTTACAATTGGACAGCATGTAAAATCAACTATAGAGTTTTCTGCTTTATTGCTATTATGAACAAATGATTTAAGTTCCTAGGAAAGAACGACTTAAGACCATGCTTTGTTTGTGCAAAAGCTAGAATTTGATGCTTCTTAGCATGCATCATCTCCAAACCTTAAGCTGGTTGGTGACCAGGAGTACTGCGTCTTAACTAATTTTCCCCTTTGCTAACAAGGTGTATTTTTCTGTTCAAATTGGTATTTTTTTTCTGAATCTCTATTGCTTATAGCAACTATGATGGATCTTATGTTTTCAGTTTCTCCTTAATAGAGGTAGTAACAAATTCTTACCTGACTGGACTTTCAAAACAGTCTATGGGGAGGTTCGGTTATCAACTTGGGAACCAAAAAGCACAGAGACAAATACTTCGATGGCATAGACAATGTGGATTACCCGGGCTGCTTCGCAATGACAGAACTTCATCATGGTAACCTGTTTTGTAACACTTCTTTTATTATTATTGTTTCACTATCAATTTCCATTTTATACCCCCTGGTCAAAATCCATGATTTTTCTATGTTTTTTAGTCGTGTGCAGTACACATAAAAGTTGTATTAGTACCTTTAATCCTAAAACTATGCAGTTACGTGAAGGGAGATGATATTTATCGATAGAAAAGTAGCTAAAGTTGTGATAAAATCCTTTAAACATTGGCTCAATACATGTAACGAATGTTGGTAGGAATTCACAGCAGTATTTTCCTAAGAAATATTTAGATCATTGTGCCGTTCTCTTTTGCATTAAAGGAATATTAGGCAATATCACTGAGATATCTGGAAGTTGAAGATGTGGTTAGTATAGCACGGCAGTTGATATATAACAATAAACATCCATAAGAATGCCACTTAATTGAATTTGCCTTGCAGACAGCCATAAACACACAAGCCCAAATTCCATCCTTGATCCTATTAAAAAAAAACACTGTTCTCAAAGAAATAAAGGAGTTTATGATTTGTACTTAACCTGGGAACAGTGACCACTTCTTTGGTTAGGAACACATTTGAAACTTTTAGAAAGAACTGTCCCTGACCAAATAAAGCTATTATTTTAATTTTTATTTTATTCTGATAATTAGGACGCCTGGATTTACTCTAATTTATTTTTGATCCTTTTTTCTCATCAGGTTCAAATGTTCAAGGTCTTCAGACAGGTGCCACCTTTGATCCATTCACAGATGAATTCATAATTGACACGCCAAATGATGGAGCCATTAAATGGTGGATTGGTAATGCTGCCGTTCATGGAAAGTTTGCAACAGTTTTTGCAAAACTGATGTTACCAACTCATGATACAAAAGGTGTTACCGACATGGGTGTTCATGCATTTATTGTACCAATAAGGGATATGAAAACCCACAAAACACTGCCAGGGATTGAAATACAAGATTGTGGCCATAAAGTTGGCTTGAATGGAGTAGATAATGGTGCGTTAAGATTTCGTTCAGTAAGAATTCCACGTGATAACCTTCTTAATCGATTTGGAGACGTCTCACGGGATGGGAAATACACTAGCAGCCTGCCTACAATTAGCAAAAGATTTGCTGCCACCCTTGGAGAACTTGTTGGTGGTAGAGTTGGCCTTGCGTATTCGTCTGTGGGTGTTCTCAAGATTGCTGTTGTTATTGCAACAAGATATTCTCTACTGCGCCAACAGTTCGGTCCTCCCAAACAACCTGAAGTTAGTATACTTGACTACCAATCTCAGCAGCACAAGCTTATGCCAATGTTGGCTTCAACCTATGCATTCCATTTTGCAACACTGCATCTGGTGGAAAAATATTCTGAAATGAAGAAGACTCATGATGAAGAACTGGTAGGGGATGTACATGCACTTTCTGCTGGGCTTAAGGCCTATATCACTTCTTACACACAGAAGTCATTGAGCACATGTAGAGAAGCTTGTGGCGGCCATGGTTATGCCGCTGTCAATAGGTTTGGAAGTTTGAGGAATGATCATGACATATTTCAGACATTTGAGGGAGACAACACCGTTCTTCTGCAGCAGGTTGAGATTTGAGACTGAAAGAACTTTTCTGCTTCTTAATTAAATATAATAAAGGGATAGGGTATAACGACTTTTCTTATGATCCAGGTAGCCGGTCTTCTGTTGAAGCAGTACAGGGAGAAATTCCAAGGTGGGCAGCTCACTGTCACGTGGAACTACCTAAGACAGTCCATGAATTCTTACCTCTCTCAGCCTAACCCAGTAACGGCTAGATGGGAAGGTGAAGATCACTTACGAGATCCTAACTTCCAGTTGGATGCTTTTAGGGTGAGTATTTTGTGGTCAATCTGATGACAGAGCATATTGCGATACAACAGTATTGTATATCTAACTATGCTGTCGCTGCTCCTTTTCCAGTATCGTACGTCAAGATTGCTTCAAAGTGTAGCTATCCGGCTTCAGAAGCACTCCAAGACTCTTGGAGGATTTGGTGCTTGGAATAGATGTTTAAATCACCTCTTGACGCTTGCAGAGTCTCATATCGAATCTTTCATCCTTGAAAAGTTCATTGAAGCAGTCAAAAAGTACTTCCTAATCACAATTTGAGAAGCTTGTGCTTTCCTTCAACTAGTTTTTGTCTAATTCTCTCTTCTTCTTTTTTGCAGTTGTCCTGATGAAAGTTCTCGTGCTGCCCTAAAACTCGTGTGTGACCTTTATGCCTTGGATAGAATCTGGAATGACATAGGAACTTATCGCAATGTGGACTACGTGGCCCCTAACAAAGCTAAGGTATGAATCTAGGGGAAAATTGCTGGAAATATAGTTACTGTACTTATACTTAATATCTAGAACCTAACAATAAATGCAACTTAAAACATTCAAGAGTATTATTCACGAACATCTGAATCTAATTGTAGCTTTGCAGTTGATATGGTTCTTAAGGTTTATTTTTTCCTGATGATTCCCTTTATCTTAGATACTATGATGTGTAGTAATTTTGTGTCTCTTAAAGAATCTAGGATAACAGTCAAATAGTGGCACCTTTTTCAACCCCCCTAATTCTGATATCCATCTAAAGTAAATGGCTCTTGGCAAAAATATGTCTTAGAAGTTGAATGAGCAAGTAATAAATTTTCATTAACTCTCTCTAGTCAGTTTGATTTTCTTTCATGTCTGACCATCCGCTTTTAATTTTACAGGCAATTCACAAGCTATCAGAATATCTATGCTTCCAAGTTAAGAATATTGCAAGAGAACTTGTGGATGCCTTTGATCTTCCAGATTACGTTACGCGTGCTCCAATTGGTGTGCAGACTCCATCAGAAGCTTATTCACAGTATACTCAAAATGTTGGGTTCTAGTTTCTAACATAAGTGGGCAAGTTATACTGTTGCCTATATTTTTTTTTTCCTTTTCTGGTTTTCATAATCCAAGAAGTTCCCCATTGTCTGTGGATTGTGGTTAAGAAGTTCCTTCTAAGTATACTTTGTATCCCCATTATTTATCATGGTGTCAAGCTTCCTGTATCACTTTTATCTTGGTAAGCAAGCTTGATGAGTTCTTGTTGTCAACAAGTTCTTATAGGCAAAATTGATGTACTTATCTAAACGTTAAATGTGGAATAAGATCTAAAGGTGCTATACTGGTATTTAAATCTAGCATTTCTATCGTCATTATCATTGTTTGAGATATAACATTTATAAGCTTCTCAACATCATATTCTTGACAGAGATGTTAGCCCCACAACAGGAGAACTCTGCATTTAATTTGGCATTGACCATTTGAGACCATTAAATTTTCCACTGCAGGACCAGTTGAAGTGGTTTATAGCCAACACCTACTTTATTCATCTAAATTTTGAACAGCTGCAGCATCCCTACTCCCTACAAATTGATCTCCACCTGATACACAGCATTAGATAGTAAATTTGACCTCGAGAGGAGCAATAACATAAATGTTAAGTCTTTAAAAAGTAACGTTGCTTGAGAAGAAACTTCATACCCTTGAGTGCATTTTCCCAGATTATTAGATCTTCATCATGCTTGTGCCCTTCATCTTGTGCGCTTCTTTCCAAATGTGTTTAATAGAGTTTTCTGACATTCAACAGATATCTACGGTCTTCAATAATAGGCGGTGTTGTCTTTTTCCATCCTTAATGAGCTCGACAGCAAGTTATTTCTTGATTTATTTTCATGTTTGAGTGGGCAATTTTTTTTTTTTTTTCCTGAAAGCACCACGAGAGTACTAACATTTATGATCTTCACAAAAACAGTCAAATGAACAGCTACATTGAATGTCTTCAAACCGACTGGTACATTTAATAGTGAAACCAGTGACTACTAAAGTAGAGAATAATGTATTAAATGTCAACTTAACAAAAGATGATATGTCACATAAGAGTTCGGGTAGACAATTGATATGAGATTGAGAGGGAGCTTTCGAAGAAAAAACAGTTGCCTTCACTACGTAGTTTTGACAGTTCATGCAACTCACAACTAGAATGGACATCTAATAATTAAACTGCTTCTTTTTGCACGGATTGTCCTTTCATTTGGGGTGATCTTTAATTTTTGCCCTTCAAATTGGTGATCTTTAAGTTTTACCTCTCGCCTAACACCCTGAGGTTCAGGGTTCGAACCCCAGCTCAGTAAAAAAAAAAAAAAAAATTCACAAGGCAGAATTTTGTAAATCTGACCAGCGAAACTGCCTGTGCCCCTGCAAATTCTACCTGAAGGGCAAAATTTAAAGACCACCATTTTGAGGGATAAAAATTAAAGACCACCCCCGGTGAAGGGCAATCCTGCAAATTGCCCATTAAACTGATAGCAGAGTTTACTTTTCGGCTAAATTAGTAACCTATTTTTCATCAAAAAGAGAAGGGCATAATCTTTCAAGTCACTTTTGATTTACAATGGCATATTTTCATAACTTTAGAAAGTAAAAGTAATGTCAAGAAAGCAATCATATACTAAAGGATCTTGGTGGTGGTCGATAGTTCACATATGCATTTCGAGCTGTTTCACATCTCTGCTTGATATCTTCACACATCTTTAAAGAAGACTCGGAGAACTTGGTCAGACGGTCCAGAACCCTCGTTAAACTCGAGTGTATGCAATTCAAATTTGATGACTTCTCATCGTTCTTCTCTTCATCTTTCGCTTCCAATTCCTCATTCCCCGGTTCAGGAGTAGTTTCTTTCTTTTGCAGTTCCTCTGAGTGATGTCCAACTGAATGCCGCAGGTCATACAAGAAGTCTTTGATGGCATCACTAAGTTCTTCAGAAGGCAGAGATTTAATCCCAGCGGTCCAGTCACGACAAAGCACAAAAATTGGCGGGGCCAGAACTCGTCGAGGGGAAAATGCTCTTCTGCCTTTGACTCGTTCACGTGGATGCAGAATGCAGTTTTGCAGCCAGCTGTTAAGAGCTTCCGCATATGAAGTATGGCTGTTAATCCAGTTGGCGAAACTCAAGCCAAAACACTCTACTTCATCCTGCAGCTGACTCATAATCAGCTTTTGAGTGTCACCCTGAGGACTTGAAGCCGAAGCTTTGGCATGGTATGCTAGAGAAATGGTTATATACTGGGCATGGTGGCATTCAAGCATCGCTCTCCACATTCTGATCAATCTGCATGGACCCCAGATATTACGAGTCTAATAGTAAATGTAATAGCAAACATACAAGGCATTTACATGGACAGATGACCCTAGAAATGAGGTTTAAATAAAATAGTTCCTCAAAGTAAATATGTCCAAATAGCAGGAAGAGTAAAAAAATTGTTATCCTTACCCTTGGATAAGTTCCAAAATTTGAGGCAACAGCTCTTCATCCCTCATTTTCTCTATCCGCTTTGATATTGAATCAACTGAATATAAAGCCACCCTGATGCGTGAATGGAGATCTTTCACCACTGACCGTGTTTTGTCAATTATTTGGGTGCTAACATCTTTGGCGAATTGATGCCTAAGTTGGTTACACTTCCGATCATAATCTCTCCTGATTGACTCAATCGTCTGAAGATAAAAGAGGAATGACTAGCAAATGAGCTTTACATACAAAAAGGAGAATTATCTTCTAAAATACCACAGAAATGACATGCCTATGAAAGGCTCTATAGTTCATCTTCATTTCCACAAGATACAATTCAAGAACAGTGATGAGGTATGGGAAGTACAATAGCGCTATGGAAGGTCCAGAAACCGAAATGAAAATGCATCTTCTCAATACAAGTATCTATACTAAAAGACACTTGAACCCGCACTGCAGAAAAGAAACATTCTTCGATTGGCTGCTATCTATTGGCCCTAGTGAGAACTGGAGTCAATGAAGCTCCTGATCATCCAGAACAGTTTCTGAAAGAAAGTATTTTCCAGTCTGAAGCAACTTAACCTGACAGCACTGTGATTGGAATTTTGGGAGGAAGGTCCAGAAACCTAAATGAAAATGCATCTTCTCAATACAAGTATCTATACTAAAAGACACTTGAACCTGACTGCAGAAAAGAAACATTCTTCGATTGGCTGCTATCTATTGGCCCTAGTGAGAACTGGAGTCAATGAAGCTCCTGATCATCCAGAACAGTTTCTGAAAGAAAGTATTTTCCAGTCTGAAGCAACTTAACCTGACAGCACTGTGATTGGAATTTTGGGAGTATTCTTGTAAAAATGGGCCTAAACACCAAATACTTCATAAACATAAATTGTTAAACATTCTTGTTGTCAACCTGATTCTTCTTTATCAAATAAAAGGGATTCTTATAACAGAGCACTTCCTCGGCAAGTAATGCACCAGCAGCGAGATATATTTCGACATCATTGAGGAGGATAACAAGCGATGGACTTCTATACAAGTGAAGCTCAATGACAATGAAATTTATTTGTTCATTATGATGGTTTAGGGTTAGGAGACTGGATAAAAGAAACTTGCTCAAACGCCTCAAGCTGAATAGAATTTTTTCTAAAACGAAAACTTGGAAGACAAGGTGCTTATAAGTGCAGAGCCTGTCGTCAACAAGAGACTTATTAAAGTGCAACAAAGCATTACATGTACATAATGTGAATGAGTAATATAGAAGGCTCACATGAAGTTTCGTGGTCCACCAAGAGGTCAGGGAAATTCACAAAAGAAGAATTCCGATAAATTTCAGAATATTCTTCAAGGGTAACTTCTTTTTGCATTTTCTCATAAACTTAGTATTTCCAGGTCTCTGGTTATAGAGTAATGCAGCTATCAGCCCTAAGCTAATACACCCAGGGGAAGTCAAACTGGATCACTCTGAAGAATTTTGTTTCTGAGTAAGAATTGCTCTACATAGGCTACACATTGTGTAGTTTAGGGTGATCAGAATCCAAGGGTCTGGCCTAGTGGTCAATGAAGTTGGTTGAGACCAGAGAGGTCTCAGGTTCAAATTCCAACGGAAGAAAAAATACTAGGTGATTTGTTCTCATCTGTCCAGGGCTTGGTGAACAGAGTTACCCGGTACTTGTGATGGTGGAAGTAGCAAGTGCCCGTGGAATTAGTCAAGGTGCGCACAAGCTGACTGGAATACCACGGTTATAAAAGAACCATTGAAAAGAGATACTCACTGCCTAATTGAAGGTTTCATTTCACCACCTGTTTTGTTCTCAGTATACTCTTTGTTTAATGTGTCATTAGCAACTCAAATTATCCTTAATGTCAAATTCAGCTGTATTTTACTCTATAAACCTTTTTTAAGAATGTTGTATCTTACTCTATAAACCATATCTAGCAACCATTTCTTGGAGTCTGCTTCTTAATATCTGAAGATTCAGCTCTTATCTATATTTGAGTTACTTGAGCTGTAAATTCAAGCTCCCTCAGCTTGTCCTGCCAATGTAATTTAAAATAATCAGGACACTCGAGTTTTCAGGTCAGTACCTTCACTTCATCATAAAGTTTCCTCTCCCATGCATATACTCTGTCAAGAGTGGATGAGTGGCTTCCAGCTATCATGCAAAAATCTTCAACAAAATCACTTCCACTATCATCATTGTCATCCTTACTATTAAGAGGATTCCTCGATGAAGATGATCTTAAGGATGTGGTCCTCTTCCAGGTAATCACCTTTGTTACATGGTCTGCTTCTGCATAGCACTAGAGTATAAGAACAGCAATGAACAGGAAAAAAGAGTAGAAGATGCATTGATCAGCTAAAGTATAAAAAAGCAAATGACTTTTGTGAATGGCCTTTTCTTATTCTTAGTGCTAGCAAATTGACGAACTAAATTTATGAACTACAACCCAACTTGAATCACATAATTCTAACTCCATAATCAATTTTGTCCAACATTACTCCAAACAGGTTTGATAGTTATTGATGCTTTCAGTTCCATTAATAGGTAGTTGTGATTTAAATCCCTATATTCGTTGGAGCACATTAGAATTAAAATTTCTTGAATTGTGGACAGTTCGGCCTTGATTTGGATGGACGTCAAAAGCAAATACTCCATCTGTGGTTCTATCTCAAATATAAATTTATATAAAGTCTTCCAATTTGTGATTCCTGTAAGTGTTTGAAACCATTCTATAAATAACATTTTTTTAAGCATTCACAAGTTTTAAGAATTCAAATTCATTTACCAATTGAATTTATAAGTTCATCTGATTTTTTTTTTTTTTTCCGTTGACCAACTTTAGCTATTCATAGATCAAATTAACATCTTAAAACTCCATACACCATCAAACGTTAAGATAAGATTAAAGAAAAGAAACTCCATGATCTAAAGTCATGGCCATCACAAGCTAGGACTTTTTTGGATAACTGTGGTGTCCGGGCCAGCTTCAGCACACCTCCATTAGTACCACAGGTTCCTGCTACCTCTCCCTACCTCCATTTGCCATGTACCTACTACCTCCTGCCAGCAAAGATACTGACTAACTCTGCCAACCAAGGCTTCGCCCGATGGGAAGAATGATCCTAGTGTCTTTGTCTCCGCTGGGATTTGAACCTGAGACTTCATGGTCTCAAACCCACTTCATTGACCGCTAAGTCACACCCTTGGTCTGTAACTTAGGACACCTCAGTGATCTTCTCGGAGTAAACCAAAAACCAGAAGTTTAACCGAGGTAACTACATCTGCATTCCCAAACTCTGTCGCCTGCTCACAGCTCTTGCATCCCTCCACCACAGCCTTCACTGCATTTTTTTACTCAACTCTTTGTTCTCTCTTCTCACCTCTCTTATAGTCATACATCTCTCCGGCTCCCTTTTTTTTTTTTTTTTTTCTTTTTTTTTTTTCCCTTCCTATTTCGAGTTTTTATATATCCCTTTCTTCCTTCAACATGCTATACACACTGCTACCAGCACCAAGGTACTAACTCTGCATTCACAATTTCTGTTGTCCGCTCACAACTCTTGCACCCCTTTCTTCCTTCAATATGCTATACACACCAGCTGTCAGCACCAAGACAACAACCCAATTACTATAGCCTTACCCACCATCAACAAGACATCAATCCGCCCATCTGCCACAGCCACTCGTAGTCACCACTAGCTTTCTCGCCCAAACTTGATAATACCCACCTACCTAAAAGCTCAAAGAAGGAAAAAAGAGGACAAGAACTATGTAGGACAAAGACTTAAATATGACTTAAAATGACCACAAAGGAGAAAATAGCCACTTTCAAAACAATTCTCATGGAAGTATGTGCTGCAAAGTTTCCCATCCGGCCTCTTTTGCTAAATCTGTCAACATTCAGACTTAAACACCCATTTCATCTATATGAAGGTTTAAGCTGCTCCAAAAGTTTAAGATCAACCTTTTGCTTCAAGTAAGCTCAAAAAATTGAAAAAGATTTTAACTATTTTTTTCATAATAAAAGCAACTGTTTCCAGCAAAAATCCTACAAATAGTCAATCTTTGCTGCTCTGGAAATTACATGTTGATGTGATAATCTCATTAACACAAATCCTTCATACCAGTGAAGTAATACAACTAAGTAAAATCACAAACTCTGCAATCTAAAGCCTGAATTTAGATTTATGTCTCCTCTTTTGAGGCTTTTTTTTGTTATGTTTAACAAAATAACCAAATAGGCAACTTTTATATGAAGACATGATTTATTAATTTGTTCAACGAACTTACCACCAGACATGTTTGCACCCGCTCTTCTGCAGCAACCTGAGCCCATAGACGACAAATAGGCAGACACCGAAGATTTTCCTGAAAAAATGAATGTATTAGTCCTTGACCATAGATAACAAAAAGCATGTGAATTTCAGTAGGTAAAAAGATGCAAAAACCAAACTCAGCAATAAAAACAACATTTTACCTTTGGCCTCAGAATACCCAACTCGGATTTTGCTAGCTTCGAGCATTCTTGAAATCTCTTTTCCTGATTCAGATGCTCTAAAGAATCGATGCTCAATGTCCTTTATGCTAGAAAGAAAATCTTTAGCTCTATGAGTTATAAACTCTGAAGGATCCTCTCTTTCATCCACTAAAGTCTTATCTCCCTTCGAACCAGATACTTGCAACGCAGACTTACCAATTGTAGCCCCAACCGAACCATTCGTTTTCTGCTCACTTCCAACATCTTTCCCCTCACCATTATTATTATTCTCAGCCCTCTGAGGCAGCATAACTGAACTAGAATCATGAAATTCCAATTTACCATGACCATTATTACTCCTAGGTTCTGATTTAGGTGTCAAGAACTCTTCTTGAATGTCACCATCATTATCTTTTTCATCAAAGTTGAGTTGCCTACTACCATTATGTGTAACAAACCTAAAACTCTCATTATCATTAGGATCAAAAAAATCCCAAGAACCTCCTGAACCTGGAGGTGGTGGAGGGGGTAGTGGGGTTGAAAAATCAACATCATCAACATACATATTAGGTACATTTGGACTTAACCTAACAGTAACAGCAGTAGGTCCATTAGACCTCATATAACTCAACCTAGTATCAACAATATTAAGTGATGGTGAAAGTGGACTACCATCACCACCAATATTTGATGGTGATGGTGATGGATATGATGAATGTGATGGGGTTTTATCTGAAGTTGATAAAGATGATTCTATTAATACTTCAGCTTCAGCATACCTTCTAAGACCAATACCTATGTTTCTTAAAGATTCAACATATGAAACATGTGCAGCTGCTAATGCATACCTTGAATCAACTGCTTGTTTTATAAATCTTTTCCTTTCTTTGCATAATCTTAAAGCTTCACTCCTCTCAGATTTTGAACTTGTTGCACCCATTTCATACAATTAAAAAAAAATCAAGAATCAAACTACCCACTTCACAAAATTCAATCTTTTCACCATTTTCAGTAAAGAAAACACTGATTTTTCCCCAAAAACACTAAAACCCTAACACCAAATCCAAAACCCTTTCTTTTATCTAATGTTTGGGCCAAAAAAGAAAAAAAAATGTTTTAACACCCATATAATAGACTGCAAAAACAAAAAGAAAAACCTTCAATCTTCACTTTTATCAAACATTGAAAAAGATTAAACCTTTGATTTGAGTAGTGGAAAAGGACTACTATTTGTGTACAACAAGTTAAAGAAAAGCTAAAACAGAGGCAATGCTGAAATTTTTTAAATATTTAAGACCATAAAAAGGTGACATGAATGGATTGGAAAATGAAATGGAAACTATTTAGTGAAAACAGTGCATTTTAGGCAGAAGGGACCATACTGAAATGATGAGAAAAATAGGGAGAAGAAGAAAGGAGGGAATCTTGGTACAGATTATGCATTTTGCCTTGGAAAGTGTGCGTGAGTGCTACTTTACCTTCATTTCCTCTTTCTTCATAACAAGAAGGATTAATAGTAATCTCGTGATTACTACGTCTATATAAGTGATATTTTCGTAATTTGTGAAAGAATTCCCCCATCAAATACCATCATATAAAATGGAACGGAGAAAGTACTCTCTGCGTCAAAACAGTTGTGTATTTTTCATTTACACTCCCCTTGAAAAAATATTAATAAATTTAGCATTTTGACTATTTTTCTCTCTTAAAATATTTTACCTTGATATCTTTTATCAATAAATATATATATCCCAACTTCATCAATGATGTACTCCCTTTAAAATATTGTAATTAATATAAAGGGTAAGCTGAGAAAATATTACTTTATTTTATCTTAATTTCTTGAGATAACAAATATTTGAGACATATTTTTAATAAGGACGACAAGTAGTTTGAATCGGAAGGTGCATTATTTTTGGTGAAATAAGCAATTGAAAACTAGTTCGGGTAATAAATAGATAAGAACACTTAAAGAGACTGGTTAAGGAATTATAATCTGTGTATTTAACAATAATGCATACATTATTTTGAATGATTAGTTCGCAAATCATATTGTAAGCAATAAGTAAATGAAAATAGATTAGAAAGGAATGAATGGTGACAAATAGCAAATGACTCAGCACAACATCACACATTCACAACGCTCTAGTGCACAAAGCAATGGATTTTTGCTTTGTTTGGAGGAATTTTTGTTGCATTGTGTGGGCGATATGTTTGGTTTTTTTTAGCGAAGTGTGCTTATTACCGAGTAATTAAGGATTTGGCTCCTCTCCATTACACTTTCTCTCTATTTTCTCAATTGCATATTTAGATGATTCACACTTGTCTATTTTAGATTTTAAAGGTTTGGATTAATTTAACTTAAGTAAATATATTAACATAGCTTAACGATTTACTTTGGAAAATTACCGTATACAAAATCAACTTCCAAAAATTTAGCAACCCATTAATATCATTATAATTTATATATTCTTACATCCATATTTATGATTCATCCCAATAAATGAGATTATTATGTGCGTAAAGAGTAGTTATGGAGTAGTACTTTTTTGCATTTTAACCATAAAAATGCAATTATCTCCCAGCAATTTTTCTTGCAATCCACCTCTGTAATCTAAAACTAAAAACTAGTTATTTGAGGAGCATTTACTAATTTTAAATGTTTCATAGGCAAAAACAAAATTGAAAAAATGTAAATAAAAAACTACTAGTTAGCAATTTTGAGGTGGTATAAAATCGTCTGCCCCATTCAACAATATGAAGTATTATTTCTTACATCCTTGCAAACCAAAAGGAAGCAGAGTAATCAAAATCGGTTGTATGGAGGAGAGGAAGAGAAAATACGTTTAGCTAATATTGGACAGCATATTTTATTCTCGTTAAATACTGTTATATTGGAAAAAACGACATAAAATATAAGACCTGATAATAAGTAAATAAAATGAAAACTAATAATTTCTAAAATATAAGGGAGTTGGGAATTTTCTTACCAAAGTTAAGAGTGCATTCCTAAAATTTATCTTACTAACTATGGTTAAGATGTTTGCTTAAGTTAATTTAATCCAAGCCCTTAAAATTTAAAATAGACAAGTGTCAATCATCTAACTATACACTTGAGAAAATGGAGAGAAAGTGTAATGAAGGGAAGCCAAATTCAGTAATTAATTGCATCGTTTAGTGTGCTTCTATGGTAATTATTCCCACTCTAACGGCTCCTGTTTCTTTTCTGTATAGTGTTGTACTATCTTTTGCTTGCGTGGAGTATTTACTTTTGCCTTGAGAAAATTTATTAGAAAGGGAAATACTAGTAGGAGTAATTGATTATTTTGAGTTAGATATTTATGGGTACAGTAATATCCTCAAATTCTTTGGCCTTTCTAGGAAAAGCCGGAGAAGAAGTGAGATTAAATTTTGAAAGTAAGGTTACTTTATTAAATTACAATGATCAGATTACACTATAATCTTTAATGTTAATAGATACTTATACAGTAATATTCAAAAGTCTGTCTTTGAAAATATTCTTAAGCCTCGTTTGTTAAGTGTAATGAAAATAGTGCTCATTTTTACGATAAATAGTTCGGATAATGACAATATTGCTCAGATAAACTGATAAACTATAGCGTCTAATTATAAAATATAACGAAAATAGTGCTCAGATAAATTATACTTATACTTATATTGACTTGAAATAACAGATCTATCTCTATTTCTTGTTGTTTATTGTTCCTCCTAGATACGCTGCTAATTACTTTATTGTTTCTGTTAATAATAATGCAGTGGTTTTAACTGACCAGTAAATTTGCAATATAGAAGAATTACATAGAGGAGACAAGTATTAGTGGGCTAGTGCCCCACACTACGTGAGGTCCTATATTTTTTACATAGAAAGAGAACTGCAATTGAATATACATTACTGAATATTCCCTACATTTTAAAATCAACAAGTTTCGTTATTTATTTATATATTTTATAGTTGGATATTCCTCTTAAATTTCTTATGAAAGCGTTTCTGTCTGGTCATACTGAGATCTGAATCTTGCTTTTTTTTTTTTTACTCCTCTTTGACAATATATTTCTATGTAATCTGTCGCTCTGTCTTCAATGGCTTTATAGATTCTTATATATATTGCAGTAAATTTTGAGACAACCTTACATGTCAGGACCAATTAATTGGTTCATAATGGCGTGATTAAGCAGGTAAACACCTTTTAGTTTTATTGCTTATTAATTAACTCAATCTGGACAGGTAATTTTCACTTAAGTACCTTAAAGTTCATGGATATATCAATTAGCCCACAGTTTTTACAAAAGTTACATATAGGTCCTCAAGAGGCAATTATAAACTCTTTGCAAATGTACCATTTTTTTTTAACTTACAGAAGTATAGTACATATTTTTCAAAAGCAATAACTATATAAAATAAATAAATATGTACTCAAAAACAAAATAACTGTACTGACTATTATCAACACTACAAAAAATCACGTTTACGCATTAACAGGAGTTCTCAAACTCCATAATGACCTTGGTCTTTTGTCTTCAGAAAAATTAAAAGAATTGCCTGTTTTAAAAGTCTAAACCTGAAACTGCCTTTAACTTTTAAAAAGCTTTCAGAGTTAAATTAATTTTGGCACCCCACTTAATCTTCTTTATCAGCTTTTATCTCTCATTTTATCGATCAACAAGAAATATATGTTATTAAGGCAATTGCTATATAAAAATCGAAATGCATTAACATAAAGGATTTATCATGCGTGAAACAAGTATACAAAAAAGTTTTCAGACGTGAATAATGAGGTTAACACGATAAATAAATAGAAATGGTTATATGAGAGATTGATGTTACGTGTGAAAGATATTTGAAAGCTTATATCCTCACTTGATCATGTAAATATCATACATATTTCTAAAACTTTTAATTCGGTTACTTATCATTGAGCTAGAATTGGTATTTTCTTGTCAAAAGTATTTTCTAACGAAAATATATTCCCAATTAAATTGTTTCTATTACTTGTATCGCTCAATATAATGGACATCTATCTCCTTTATATGAATCCATAGAAATTAGTTTCTTCCAACAACAAAAACCATACTAGTGTTTAAAAGATAAAACAATAATCAGATCTACTTTTCACCAAGCTGAGTTTGTTAAAAAAAATACCGTCCATCATTTTTTCTCAATTTCTCAATTCCTGTTAATACGAAAAGAAACAAAATAAAAACTCCATAAAAGAAGAGTTTAGGATTATATTGGAGCGAATTTCTTGCGGGTTTTGCGGCAGAATAAAAAGAGAGAAAACGGCGCCTCTTCTCTCATGCAATTTTACTTTATCTTTGTTTCTTTCGAGCCCTTTTTCCTTTTCTTTTTTTCACCTGTGGTATATTTATTTTGAGGATTCATTAAATTCGGATTTCACGGAAGTCCCACATTGAAGAGTAAAACGATCTCTAACAAAGCCGATTTCGTACCCTGAATTCGAACTCGAAACCTATCAGTTAAAGATGAAGAAGTACTTACCACTCTATCATGATCGTTATTGGTTTTTTTCCCCTTCTTTTTGCTGTCTCTTCTGTCCATTTTGCTCTTTCATATAGTTCATTTTAACGAATAGCCTATTTTGTAATGATGTTGTTTTGTTGTATTTGAAACTTTCCTGTTAAAAGAGATGATAAAAATGCAATTCGAGTACCAACTTATCTAGTTTTTGGTGTCAATATAAAAAATAGTTATTTCTTAAAATAAAATTGAAATTTTCAGAATTGTAAAAAGTACTTGTGATAAATAAATATTTAAACTATTGTCGTGAAAAAGGGTATTTGGCTTTGCAAATATTATTGATATTTTACAGAATGAGCATAGAGAATATCTTTTAATTGAGTAAGAAAAGTTAACAAAAAGGGATAAAAACAAAATATGCTCGATGATCTCAACAACACGAGAATGTTTTTTTTACTTGAATGTTGAAACCCATGAATCAAACCTCATGCCAATTATGCTTTCCCTTGTCTCCTATTATCACATACGATTAGCTTTGTTTTGTATAAAACACGCGATAATCAACAGGTTCGATTAACCAGCAATTCCAACATGACTCACCTATAACTTATCATGAAAAACTTCCTTTGCCATTTAAAATTTGAAAAGTGTTAAACAAGAAAATCTAGATGTTCATCACCTTCTTAGTGCTCTATAAACAGTCATCTTGTTTTTTCCTTCAAAGTGCTCTACAAAATGTCATCTGCATGCCATTTTTTTTTTTTTTTGATTTTTTATTTCATTTCAATTTCAAAAACTGGGGTTAATGTAGATGTATACCCTATGCTTATTCTTCTGCCTTGCCAATAGGCAATGTCGTTGTTAAGTTACATAAGTGTACCATTTCACTGGGGTTTGAACTATCATTATGTAATTTAAATAGGTTTTAGTTATACTATCATTATTTCTTTTTTCTCTATAAAAAGAATATACAGAAGGCACTGACAACAATAATAAAAGAAATTAGTCAATTGAATTAAAAATACAAAAAAAGTGTTGACGTCCATGAGACACCATTCCTTTCAACCAGTAAGTCAGAAGTTCAAGTTAAAATTGGTGAGCACTCACTGATAACCCTCTATTGTGTGGACTCTGGTAATTAAGTAACTGAAAACAATTAAAAACTGTTGAATAAACGAGGTCAATAAAGAGCATGAAATGATTGTTGCAACAAATCAGTACGAGAAATATTTCACAACAGGGGAAGCTCTTTTAATCATGTCAAGAGGCAAGTTTCGCACAGACCAATTACTACAAGTACATGGAAATAATGCAATAACATTATTATGAATGCTGCAAATAGGATTTTTCATCATTATTTTGTGGTACAATTTCAAACTAGTAGCAGTACAAAAATGTTTTGCCCACATGCACAAATGGACGGGCCTGCTAAAATTGGCCCCCAGGTGACTATCAATTGCATCTCCATTATAAATAGGGAAAAATGTCAAACTTGTATCTCTAAAATGTTCAATTTCATTCCAGTTACACTTTTGGTCTAATCCGACCCTTACGATTCTCGCATTTGCCCTGGACCCTTCAAGGAGCTCCAATCTTAAGATACATTTAGACTATAGTCAAAAGTAGAGATGTAAATTTGAATCTTTATTTCAAATCATTTGGAAACGTGGAGGCCATCCACGCATTTCAAGCACAAGCTCCATTAATAGTGAGGAAAAATACAAGAGAATTTGCTGGTGACAAGAGTATGAATGGACCAAAAGTGTATAAGAGGATAAAATTGAGCAATTACGATTAATGTAGGGGCAGATTGGACATTTTCTCTTATAAATTTATATACCAGATATGAAACTTCAGCCTCATTAGCTTTTATTAGGAAACTTTAAACAAATAGCCAACTGAATTAAATCTTTACCTTTTCTAGCGGATATAAATAGATTGTACATGGTTGTACACATATTTTACATGGTTTATACTTATATTATATATTTGTCGGCTATTTCTAATTTAAACAATTGTGTGGCTGCTATTTAGGTTATGGTAAGATTAAGACGTTTGAATTTGAATACACATTTGAATATTAAGATGTTGTATAGAGATCTGAATACCAAATAATTAGGACTTTTTATTTTCTAAGAATCTGAATGTACCACTATGTATTTAAAATTTTCTTAATATAAAATACTAGTAATAACCTAATAATATATCAATAAAGTATTTTTTAAAAATTATATGGCGGTTGGTTGTGGTGATGAGTACAGTGGTAGTTGTGGGAGTCGATTGGACGTGGTGGTGTTGACTTATGATGGTGGTTGCGGGTAGTAGTTGATGAGTGATATTAAAAAAATTAATTTTATACTTTTTTGTGCTTGAAATGTTGGTTCTAATTTATTATTATCTCTTGATTCTTCATTTTTTGTTACTGTTCGAATTAAAGCAGAGAATGAAGAATGAGAATGAAAGGCTTTGTGCTCGTTAGTGGTAGCATTGATGATGGTAGTAGTGGATAATGAAGGTGGTTGATGGTGTAATTAGTGGAAGCTAATAATTATTGTGAATGAAAGCAATAACTCTTTGCTCGAGTGCAGAACTGCAGATCAAAGAAAGCTAATAAACATTGTGAATGGAACCTAATAATTATTGTGAATGAAAGCTAATAAGGAAGGTGGTTGATGGTGTAATTAAACTTTTATTTTAGCCTTTCTTGTGAAGATCTCTCGGATGTTTACGACATATCCGATCAGTCTCGTGATGAAGAGAATTTCTGATGTTGAAAGGTATCGTCACGACATAGCTAATGAGGTGATATACAATTGCTGGTAATGATTGGTCGCATTTGTGGTAATGGTGTTGATAATTGTAAATACTGGCTATTGATGGTGCCGAGTGACTATGGTAATTTGCGACGGAGGTGGTTGTGGTAGAGGATGATTGTTGTGGTTGGTTGGTGATGGTAATTGATAGTGATGGACGGTGATGATGGTAATTGATAGTGATGGACGGTGATGATGGTAGTTAATAGGTGGCCGATGACTGTAATGGTGCTTAGCAATGAAAGTGAATGGAGTAGTGGTGAAATGACATCTTTGTAGAAAGAGATTTTAACTATATGTATCACTTAGCACAATCTTATAACCAAAATCAACTCATATTTTCATATCTTACCCGATTTGGCCCATTTTGCATGTATAATTTGAAATACTTTTTCACCCATTGACACGACATTAAGAAACAATAAGTATAACTCATTTTCTCTAGATTTCTCCATGAATTCATCTTTGTTTTTGTAAACAAATAGCGAATTTATCCTTGCTTTTGCATTGGGATACAAATTAGGAGGAGAAAACTTAGGAATCTCTATTGTTGAGATTTTTGAGTTCATATTTTCAACAGTTGAATATGAAAATTGTGAGTTCTATTCATTGTTAATTGACAAACCTGTACTTATCGTTGTGTTTGGAGCTATGATCATGATTAGAAATTGGTTTTGCAAGATTTGGGTGGCGAAAATCATATTGGAAAGATAATTCATCATTGTTGAACAAGCTTAAAGAAATAAGTTTGAATTCGAATTCGATTTTTGTGAGAAATTTGAAGTGAGTGTTGTTTAGACTTATTGAAAATAGTTCAAGAAGGTTGTCTACTATATTTAAAACTAGTGAATTCATCTGCGCTTCGCACGGTAATAAAAATACCTCATTAGATATTCAAATAATTTTTTATTATATTTGAAAACTGAAATAGTTTTAAATATTATTTTTAGTCCTCAAACCAGAAAGATTAGATTTTCATTGTTAATCCATTTAATTATTAATTATTTCGTTAATATTTTTCTCTAGCTTTTCATCACGTGAGACTTGACTCCTAAGAAAGATCCTTGGTAAAATTTATATTTTAATGAGAAAAGTAGTATACATATTTGTCTGCATAATTACCTGTTAGTTTAATGTTAACGTAATAAACGTCTTTGATGGTCTCATTCTTTATAGTTGTATATTCTATATTTTCAAAAAGTTGTATAAACATTAAGTTTTTATCCTATAAGAGGTCTTTTCATAATTTAATTATTTCCTTACATCATAGCTTAAAGCATTTGTTTCTAGCGAGATGATAATATTTACCATATAACCATAAACTTCATGGATTTGCCCTACAAAGAGAAAATACATTAATTCTTTTTATTATTGATAAGTAAAATAAAGGCATAGCATTAATCCCTGCATATTAGCTAAAAGACATATTTCTATGAAGAGAATGTCATTTTATAATATTAAGAGAAAGAGACATAAATACAAACACAAAGAACAATAAAAGAAATTATGAACAAACAATATGTTTGTTAAGCCTGGAGAACCTTCATGGAGGGCAGCTTAGACAAAAAACATAGAAAAGCAAAAGAATATTATAATCTCAAACACATAAAGTAAAAACAATTAAGAAAAAATTATTAGTAGTAGTTATAATAATTGAGACTCCACGATTTTCTCCTGCATTAATAAAGAATAGAAATATAGTAATGGAGATATTTAAGATTTTATTTATTAAGGAATATGAAAAGCCAAGAGGTAATTATTGAGACTTTATTCTTAAAATAAGATAACAAAAAAAAGAAAAAGGGAGAAATGTTAAAAAAAATAAAAAATAAAAGTTAGAATTTTTACCCGCTTCATTTTCCTTGTTGGTGGGATGAACAAAGAGAGGCTCCTTGTAAAGCATATTGGAAGAAAATCTAAAAATAAAAGGAAAATTATATTTGGTTTAACATAAACAGAGTCGGTCAATATGAGAAGCTATTGTAGAGCAATTCAAAACTTATTGATGGCAAGAAATCAATAAAAAGCTAAAGTCTATGCATTTTATTGTTAACTGTACTTGATAAAGCTAATTAAATTTTTAAAAACACATCTCTTGAAATTAAATAATAGAACATGAGAACACATTATTCTTGAACACTTGGTAAAAAGGATCCTCTTAAGGGCTTTATAGACCGGCTATTATCAGACTCTTCTCATAGGCGGATGTAGCATTTTGAGTTAATATGAACTCTGAATTGAGTTTTTCTTACTCGCAACATTTAAATTTATGTATAAAAATCAATTAAAATTACAATAAATATAAAAATCAATTGAAATTACAATAAATATAAAAATCAATTAATATTACAATAAATAGTAGATATAAATCCATGACTTGAAATATATAATGAGTTCAATGTTAAGAACCTTAAAAATTAAACCCATAAAATTTAAGTCCTACAGCTGCCTCTAACTGTTCTTATACTTTGTTTTCACCGGGCTTGGACATATCTTCGAGAGTTGATGCCTAGCTGATCAAGGATTCACAACATCGATCACCACCTTCAATGATAAAAATGGATGGAGACACTAAAAAATGAAAGAGATAATAAAGAAAGAATTGATCCAAAATATACACAATATTCGCACCTTCCGGGCTAAAAAAAAAGAGAAGAATATTAGAAGAAGCTCATGAGAATTGCAGAACAAAGGAAAAGCAATGCTACCTTCTCACCAAGTACCGAAATATAGCACTCTCTCATTTCTCTGCGTTTCTTCTATTTCTCAAATCGATCATAGAATAACGACAGAATTTTGAAGTTTATCAGGTCACCAAATTATAGTTACAGATTAACTTCTCTAGCTTGGTTCAAAAAAATAAATCTACGTCTCTGCAAAATACATAATCATATCCAGTTTAACACAATATAATTGAAAAACAAAATAAACAATCTATTGAAATAACCGCATACATTCTATCATACATATAAAGAGAGAGAGATATTTGTGAAAATATAGATATTCAGACATTAGATGAAAGCTACAAATTGAGCATTGCAATGGCACACGAATGACAAATTTGAGGGTAAATAACGAATATGGAAGAAAATGAAAGGCATAGGCATTAATATGTATTAATTGCTCAATTTAATTGAAGATTAAAGCTATTGTTGACACATGCACGGTATAAGTAGCAAGATTCATAGAATATAGAAGAACATGAAAAGTATAGTCATTAATACGTATTAATTGTGCAGTTTAATAAAAATGATTATGGAGCAAATTTAAGAGTACTTAATTCTGTGAAGATTTTTTAACCATAAAATAAGCAAAAAAATAAAGATTAAAAAAGGAGAAAAAAGATAAATGTTAATGAAGGTCATAGAGAGGTGCCGCGTAGGATTGTTTATGCCTAACTTTATATTATATATAGATATAGATTATTTGGTGGAGATTTGAATAGAATTTGAGCAAGAATTATTATAGCATTTAAATGAGACGTTTCTTTTTCTAGCACATACTATAGTAACATTGTTCCTTCAAACTACGAACAGGCGATCTATCAATATCATAATAAAATACACATTTCTATGACTACTATTCTATTCGAAGCTAAGGAAACATCAGTCAAATGGAATTTTCGAAGCACACGTCTTGGTGCCTCATGTTGTGCCAATTAGGGGTGTGCATGGATCAGGTTGATTCGAATTTTTTCAAATACCAAATCAAACTAATTACGTCAGGTTTTTAAATTTATAAACCAAACCAAACCAATAAAATTCGGCATTTTTAACTTCGGGTTTTCTTGGGTTATTATGTTTTTTTGGGTTTTTTTTTCCGAAAAAGTCCTCATACAAAACATATGATTTTTACTTGAAAATTTCTTTAGTCTAGTAAGATGCAACCCCATATAACTAACATTTTCTTAAAATAACGAAAATGCGAGATGGGTGATGACATCATATTAAAATATTCAACAAAAAAGATAAGAAAATCAGTTAAAATAAGTATTGCTAATTAATAAGCCATAAAGAAAATGACTTTAATATAAATACTAAGTTATGCTAAAATAAGTACGGCTTATTAATTACATGACAAAGAAAAAAATTAAGCTATGTGTTTTTACGCTCTAAACCAATTATGCAAAACTAAATAATAGATATCTAACATTACTGTCATTCCTAGTGTTAGAATTGAATTTCTTTTGTTAGCATTAGTGTTGAGTTAGTTTTGATTTGAACTTTAATTGAGTTACTAACATCCATGGAATATAAAACTTATTGGCATTCAAAATTCTAAGTTCAAACTTAAAATAATATGATAAAAGACAAAAAATTATGAAAAAATTTAAGAAATATTTCCAAATTACATTACAAATAAATATTTTTATGTATAAACTATTTTAAAAATTGAATACACGTAATGTCGGGTCGGTTTGGTTCGGTTTGACATTTTTTAGCTAAAACCAAACCAAACCAATTATGATCAGATATTCTTTTTCAACACCAAACCAAGTCAAACCCAACCACCAGTCGGTTTTTTTTTTTTTTATCGGTTTGGTGCGGTTTATCGATTTCTTTTAGTACACCACAGCACCTTGTGACGTCACTTCTAAGTGGTCTTGTCATACGACACATACTCATATATTTTCGAACATTTCGTTACAAGAATTTCTTATCCCTATGAACCTAATGTTGAGTCCACATTTGATTATAAGAGGGATTTGCGATCACAGGAAGCGAAGTTTAACCAACCCCTAAAGTTTTCTTTTCTTACACTTTGCCTTAAAATTAAGGTTGTCTTCTAGTCATCGTAAACTTTTAACGAAGGCAAAGATCTAAAAGGTCAGCTTAATGTTAGAATCTTGCTTAAATAGAATACCTTATAAATTAAAATTTGTATATGAAGATGAAAGGATGAATATATACTTTCATAGATTTTAAGTTAATTTTTTCTTCTCTACAAATTGTTTTTACTCTGTAGAGAAAAACTAACCTTTTAGTCTTGTCTTTTCCTCCAAAAACTCTCTTTTCCTTCTCTAAATTTCAAGCTTAAGAATCATAAATGTTTTTGCTTTCCTAAACAAAATTCCTCTACTATTTATTTAGTGTAAAATTCAAACGATCTTTCATATTTGTTTGAATGCAATTTCATAGCAATCTCAAGAAAGAGAGGGAACAAATATCGCTTTTAGAAAAGTGTTATCTAACATGTTTTTCAAGCCTGAATATCTTATGTTTTTTTTTCTTCCGTATTTTCCAACACTTAACATATCTTTTTTAATTAACTCTCGATGTGCATAGGCATGCTTGGCCCTTTTGTGTGATTAAAAGCTCGATCGGGTGAACTCTCACTTGATTTGAGTTAATTAGAGCCACATCAATTGACTTAGCTAGAATAGTTGATGGTCAAGTAGACCAGCGGGAAACTAATATTTGTATAGTTTGGCACAAAAAGAAACGAAAATAAATATAACTTAATTAGTGATAGCAGGATAGTTATCATTTTATACATCAAAGCTATTAATTTGTACTTTCTTCGTCCATATTTATATGATTCACTTAGATTAGACACGACGTTTAAGAAAAAAAAAAGATTTTTAGAACTTGTGATCTAAAATACATCATAAATATGTGCGCGCATGATTGTAAATAAACTCATTACGGGTAAATGAAAATCTTAAATTATTTTAAAATATAAAAAGATATTATTCTTTTTGTGATTGACTGGAAAAGAAAGTGCATCACATATATTATATATATAAATTGTGATAGAGGAAGTAATGCTTATCATTAAATACCTTTTTACTATAAAGCTTAAATTCTTCATAGATCAAATATCAGTACGCGAAGACAAAGAGGTTCCCCTGAAATTCGCGCGTCATTCTAAATACATTATAAGAGGAACAAGCCAATTTCACTTCATAAGAGCATCTTTCTTTCTATAATTAGTAATATTGTATAACTTCAAAAATAAGCAAACCCAAGGGTAAAATTGTCCAGAATGTCCAACTCAAAGACCTCCACCTTCCTTCAAAGGTAAGGAAAAAGAAAATTTTCAGATCTTCAAATGATTCGCGTCAGGAAGTTCCACATTGAGGGGTAAAATACTCCCTAATTAAGGCGATTCTGTATCCAACATGACTTGAAGCCGAGACTCAGATTTAAAAATGAAAGATGCTATCATTTCGGCAATTATGAGTGGCCTGTTGATAAATGATACGTTATACTTATTACATGAAAAAATAGAGTATGAAAATTGTGCAATAACTTTGGTAGCATTTGTTTACTCATTTTTGTTTTTATTTACTTCATCATTCTTACAAGAGGAAGGTGCTAGCTAATTGAAAGGCACTTCATGCATTAGGTAAGCCGTGTTTGTGGTTATACAAAAATAGTACTCTTATCTTTATCAATATACGTGACATATATATACTTACTTTTTTAGTGTGTTCTAGAACGAACACATTATTTATTTAGTTTTAATATATATAATTATTTAAAATCACATAATATTTAATGTCTATGTTTAACCGAGAAATATAGAACAGTTAGATTTATACAAGGTGCCAAAGATATGCGGCTAAATTCAATTAGGGATCTAAATAATGCGTGATATGGTAAAGTAGACAAAGAATCAAATCTAACCAAGTGCTGGATACGTTTGATCTCGGGCTAGGAGACCGAGGTCGGAATCCCTTCGTTACGAGCTATCAAAAGACACAAATAAAATAAAATTTAAGAACAGATGAAAACTGATGCGATGAACTTTTATGATTGTTGATATTCTTTCTCTCCTTCTTATTGCCCCCCCTTTCATGAATGAGGGTCTCCTCTTTATATAGTAGAGGAGTTTCAAACCCAAGATAACTCTAAATAAAGCAAGTTAATCGTTACAGGAACAAGCGCTTCGCCGGATGACGCCGAATATCCGGCGAGGCGGATATTTCTGCCTTTCCGGTAACCATCAATCACCCTACTTTTATCGCCTCGCATCGCCCGAGCTCGAGACCTAGTTCCGCGAGATGCTCGAGATTCACCCGAGAGCATAACTATGACAACGGGAACCGAGCGTGCTTATATCCCCCATTTACCCGTATACGATAGTCCCCCATTTCCCGTGGTGCGCTTACCGACGGCGAGAATGGAACCTTTAAGTCAAATCTCACCGCCCAACGCTAGGTCATTATTACCTGGCCCACCAAATCTTGGGAATCCTCCCTAATCCGAACTCCCGATGACAGATCCCACAAATCTTCTTCTAGATAAAGCCCATGCCTTCTTTCTTTTTCATGCATCCCTACTTCTCCAAATCTCACTTTGTTTCTCCTCTAAACCTACGTTAAGGAAAACCTTCCACGATCATGGCGTACGTTCCATTATTGATTCGGTGGCGAAGGTCACTATTCATACCACCTACCGGAACCGAAGTCCAGACAGGAGTTAATCTATTGTCGGGGGTATTGTCCCGTCGGGTTTTAGTTATGCGAACGACCGTAAAGTTCTTCACCATCTTACCCGGGATGATTTCGAATCTCTTATCGATGACAGCCGCCATTACCACCGTTAGGGAAAGATTGCGTCTGGCGCGATCGTCGACCTTCCTCGTCGGGGCGGTGTAAAAAAAATATCAGTTCCCCCCGGTACTTGTCGAACGATTTCCCCCCCCAAAGGGGTTCGGGGCCCTTTCCTTTTTATAGGATAACGAGGACTTCCCCCGTCGAAGGGGCGTATCGTAACCCCCAAAGGAGGTTTGGGTTTTAACGGAGCAAGCGCCGGGGGGCTTTTTCCCCACCACTTACCCATTTATAGTACCTGGGTCCGAGGGGAATGTTTTGGGGTTCTGGGGAAAACCAAGTTCCCCCGACCCCGGACATTACGGGGGGAGGCAACCACCCCGAGGGGAATACGGTTTAACCGCACCGCCCTCCCGCCGATTTTCCCGGGGGGAACCCTTCACGACCGGGGCCCAGCCCAGTCGGTCCATTGGGGGGGGATTTCCTTTTGTGGTTTTTGGCTGGGTTCGGGGGGGATGGACCAAGGGTGGAAAGGCAAGGACCACGGGAACTTTTAACCCGAAGTTTCACCCATATTCCTCCGCATCTTTTCTTACTTAATGT